>NC_053025.1:382489138-382784090 GCF_003073215.2 Triticum urartu | reverse complement strand
CGAACTGATTAGGGTTTGGCAGTGGCTTATGACAAGTGAAACTCGGTGGCGCCGGATAGGAAGAATCGGTAGGACCGAGTTTGGCTTAGGGTTTAGGTCATATGTGGATATGGGAAAGTAGTTGAGGGTTTTGGAGCATATCACTAAGCACATGAAGCAAGAGGCTCATTAAGAAACACCTCATCCCTCCTTAATAGTATTGGCTTTTCCTAAAGTCTCAATGTGATCTTGGATCACTAAAATATAAAGTGAAGAGTCTTGAGCTTGAAGCTTTAGCCAATCCTTTATCCTTAGCATCTTGAAGGAGTTCCCACAACCTTTAGTCCATGCCACTCCATTGTTGAACTTATCTGAAACATGCTAGATCAAAATGTTAGTCCAACAAGAGATATGTTGTCATCAATTATCAAAACCACCTAGGGAGCACTTGTGCTTTCAATCTCCCCCTTTTTGGTAATTTATGGCAACATACATCAAAGCTTTAGATAAAGATATAAAGAACAGCAAGTAAAGCTTTGGAAGAACATGTAACAAGCATAGACTCCCCCTACATGTATGCACTCATGTAAATATGAAATATAGAGACATGTGAGAGAGCATAACCATGACAGAGTAGGCAATGTGTTACATGCATCTTGGCCATATGCATCAGAGCAAAAGATTATCAAGGAAAATACCTTCATGCTCATGAGTCCTTCTTGCAAACAGTATGTACATAAGCAAGAACTCCTCATACTCATGATTTTGATGCATATACTTACCTTGTGGTCTTGAGTTGGCTTAGGATGGAATGAACCTGCACAAACAAGGTTAGATAACACAGGTACGTCCACTAGCCAGAGCAAACAAAAGAAACCACAAGAATACCAAGACTGGGATGACATGTAGAGAGTGAGTACAAGGTACCACATTGAATTCAACATGTCCCCAAGAATAAAGATATGCAATGAATTTGACTGATTTCTTTCCCTTAGGTGTCTTGCTCCCCCTGAATCGTACATGGGATATTGGGAGAAGATAGGAAACAGAGAATCAGAGCTGAAAGATATGAATAGAACTTAATTCAAATGAGTTCATATGAACATGTCTTTCCCCCAAAAAGACATGTGGCATATCTCCTCTTGAACATCAAGCATCTGAGATCCTTGAGTATTCTCTCCCCCTTGGAGATTTCTCCCCCTTAATATATGGGATCCTTGAGTTTTCTCTCCCCCTTAGTACTTTCTCCTTTGTAGATCTCTCTCTCTCCCTGATGATAACCTTTGATGTGATCTCTCTCTCCCCCTTTGACATCAATTTCCAAGAAGGTTTGTCCTGGAATCCGTCGAATAGGTTTGGTCCTTGAGATTCAGCACAAGGCAGTGAATAAAACTGTGATGCTTGTAGAGGACAAGATTCATTCAGCGGAGCCGGATCAGAAGAAATATAGAGTATGTGGCAAGCTGTTTTTCCTGTTGCGAAATCGGTGGCACCGAGTGGCATGTTTCGGTAGTACCGAAGGGATTCGGTTGGACCGAAAATGGCAATTCGGTGAAACCGAGTTCATCACAGAGAAAAACACTTGTCACCTCAGCTCACTAGTCAAGTAAGATCTCACAAAGATTTGCAATGAATTAGCTGAAAGATTTGCAAGGAATTTGATGCAGAACAAAACCAAAAAGAAAAGAGTGAAAGTTTCTAGATGAAGTTTTTTTTTGTTTGAAAAAGAAGGAAACAAATATGCAAGGGACAAATGCAATAACTCAGAAAAGAGCACAAGAGAACTTCATCTAGAATTGGGCGGTGACATAGTCACCTATGTTAGAGTATATTGACTTAGGAGTCAAGTGAGGACACTTGATCATAGGTCATACTCATCGTTTAAGCTCAAAATGGGGTTACCATTTTTCGTTTAAGCATCTTGATGTATTCACATCTTGTTGAGTTGCTTTGACTCATGTCTTGGAGTAAAGCTTCTCTAAGATGGAATAACATACCTTGGGTGGTGGTGTGGTTCTTGCTCATGTAGTTGAACTTGTGTGGGTGCTCAAGGTTGATGTATTTCATCAAGAGTTGGGAGCACCACTTGGAGTTTGAGTTCATCTACCTACATGGGTTAGTTCTTGCAAGGAAGAGCACTTGTGTATCCAAAAATGACAATCATGAAGCTTAACATAGAATTTGTCAAAGGATATGTTTGAGTGGTTTTGTGCTTCCCTGTCTTCAACTACTATTGTGTAGAGTCTTGGTGATGTAGAGATTGCTCAAGATATGAGTGAGTCGCAATCTCATGGAATTAGATTCAACCAAGCACCTACATGGGTTAGACAACATGCAAGGTGCAAATATATCCAAGACATAAGATAGTTATCATAAGAGATATATCATGGATTAGTCATAAGCTCATGTCTTGCATGTATCCAATGGAGTTTCTACTCCAAGTTCGAAGCATCAATGATGTTCAATTCTCCTCTCAACCTGCAAAACACTTTCTCATCAAGCGGTTTAGTGAATATATCCGCTAATTGCTTATTAGTGCGAACATGATTAAGATTGATGTCACCCTTAGCAACCAACATGATCTCGAATGAAATGATGACGAACTTCAATATGCTTAGTTCAAGAATGTTGTACAGGATTATGACCAATTTTGATAGCACTTTCATTGTCACAAAGAAGTGGAACATGTTTCACATAAATCCCATAATCTTTAAGAGTTTGGGTCATCCAAAGTAATTGAGCGCAACATGAACCAGCGGAAATGTATTCCGCTTCGGCGGTGGATAAGGATACCGAGTTTTGTTTCTTGGAAGACCAAGACACAAGAGATCTGCCAAGAAATTGACAGGTACCCGAAGTAGATTTTCTATCAACCTTGTCTCCGGCATAATCCGAGTCGGAATAGCCAACAAGATCAAAAGAAGACCTCTTAGAATACCAAATGCCAAAATTTGGTGTATGGATTAAATATCTCACTATCCTTTTCACAGCCTTAAGATGACAATCTTTAGGAGCAGCTTGATATCGTGCACACATGCACACACTTAGCATAATATCGGGACGTGAAGCACATAGGTATAACAATGAACCAATCATAGAGCGATAAACCTTTTGATCAACAGGTTCACCATCTTTGGTCAAATCATTATGTCTACTAGTAGGCATGGGTGTAGACATACCTTTGCATTCTTGCATATTGAACTTCTTGAATAAGTCCTTGGTGTACTTTGTTTGAGAGACAAATGTACCTTCCTTAGTTTGCTTGATTTGCAACCCGAGAAAGAATTTGAGTTCACTCATCATAGACATCTCAAACTTCTCTGACATTAGCTTTCCAAACTTTTCACTAAAGAGAGGGTTAGTTGAACCAAATATGATATCATCAACATAAATTTGGCATACAAATAGTTCTCCATTAACTCTGTTAGTAAAAAGCATAGAATCAATTTTACCAATTTCAAAACCACTTGCAATAAGGAACTTGGTCAAGCATTTATACCATGCTCTAGGAGCTTGTTTAAGACCATAAAGAGCTTTGTGAAGTTTGTAAACATGATTTGGTTTCTTAGGATTGATAAAGCCAGGAGGTTGTTTAACATAAACTTCCTATTCTATTTCGCCGTTTAGAACAGCTCTTTTAATGTCCATTTGGTACAAGGTGATATTATGGTGATTAGCATAGGCAAGTAAGATGCGAATGGACTCAAGTCTAGCAACGGGAGCATATGTCTCACCATAGTCCATACCTTCGACTTGTGTGTACCCTTGGGCGACGAGACATGCTTTGTTGCGAACTACTTGTCCATCTTCATATTGCTTGTTGCGAAACACCCATTTTGTACCAATGATGTTGTGGTTGTTGTCGGGCTTCTCAACCAATGTCCAAACTTGGTTTCTCTCAAAGTTATGTAGCTCTTCATGCATAGCGTTTATCCAATCCGGATCTTCCAATGCTTCTTCAACCTTCATAGGTTCAATGCTAGAGATGAATGAATAGTTTTCACAAAAGTTAGCTAAACGAGTCTTTGAGCGAGTGATTCTCCCGGTTTGTATATCATTTAAGATTTGCTCGACGGGATGATCTTTGGCAATTCTTGCTCGAACTCGTGAGAGCTTTTGCTTGGGTCTTCGTTGAACATCTTCTTCATCTTGTTCTTCTTCTTGGCCTTCTTCATTGTTGACGTCGTCGTTCTCTTGTCGTGGTGGAGAAGGAGGTTGTTGATGTTCATCTTGACGTACTTCCTCGTTTTCTTCATCTTGGTGTGTCCCACTTGTGGATGCTTCCGTGTCGATTCTTGGTTCACCTTGTCGTGAAGTAGAAGCTTCCACTTGGACGGATGAAGTACTCTCCTTCACCTCCGTTGGACGAATTTTGCCAATGGACAAGTCTTGAATTGCTTCTGAAGGGTCTTTGTCTCCTACATCAATTGGCAATTGCTCTACTTGCGAGCCATTAGATTCATCAAACTTCACATCTACCGTCTCTTCAACCTTTCGGGTGAAATTGTTGTAGACACGGTAAGTGTGAGAGTTTGAGCCATAACCAAGTAGAAAACCTTCATGAGATTTAGGAGCAAACTTTGAACGACGATGCTTATCAAGAATGTAGCACTTTGAGCCGAATACTCGAAAGTATCCAACTGGGTTTGTTACCGGTGAGGAGCTCGTATGCCGTCTTGCCGAGTAGCTTGTGAAGATATAAGCGATTTGTTGCGTGACAAGCTGTCTCAACCGCTTCTGCCCAAAAGTGCTTTGGCGTCTTGTATTCATCAAGCATCGTTCTTGCCATTTCGATGAGTGTCCGGTTCTTCCTCTCAACAACTCCATTTTGTTGAGGTGTGTACGTAGCCGAGAACTCGTGTGAAATCCCTTCTTCGTCAAGAAAGGTGTCCACATTTGCGTTCTTGAACTCCGTTCCGTTGTCACTCCGAACCTTCTTGATCTATCACGTCAAACTGATTTTGGGCCTTCCTAGCGAAGTTTCTGAAGATCTTCTGGACCTGCGACTTGTCATTAAGAAAGAACACCCACGTAAATCTTGAAAAATCATCAACTATAACTAGACCAAAAGAATTTCCACCGAGACTCTTGTAGGCGTTGGGACCAAAAAGATCCATGTGAAGTAGCTCGAGTGGCCTCCTTGTGGTCATGATGTTCTTCACGGGATGTCTTCCTCCAACCTGTTTACCTGCTTGACAAGCACTGCAAAGTCTATCCTTATCAAATATGACATCGTTAACTCCAAGGATATGATTTCCTTTAATAAGCTTGTCAAGGTTTCTCATGCCAACGTGACCTAGTCGTCTATGCCACAACCAACCTTTTGAGGATTTAGCAACAAAGCAAGTTTTAGGTTGTGCCTTTTTAGAGAAATCGACAATGTAAAGATCACCTCTACGCATACCCGTAAAGACCATTTTATGATTGTCTCGACGAAATACTTGGCAATCTACCTCAGTAAATAGGACATTCAAACCGAAATCAGCAAGTCTAGATACTGAAAGTAAGTTGTAGCCAGAGATTCAACGAGCATGACATTTTGAATGGAACTATCATGTGAGATGGCCACCTTACCAAGGCCAACCACTTTACCCTTTGAATTATCACCAAAGGTGACATATTTTCGAGGGCCGTCATTTTCAGCAAGCTCACGAAACATCTCTTCATCTCCGGTCATATGATCAGTACATCCACTATCAAGAACCCATTCCTTTCCTCCTGATTCATATCCCCGAAGATTTTCCATAAGACCAAAAGGTCTCATTGCTTCATCAAGATCGAAGTCACTGTCATCATCATCATAATATTCATGTTCATCATGATCTTGTGACTCATCATTTCCTAGAGAGGGTAATTCATTAGATAAACGACCATCAAAGTGGTTACTTTTATGAATTCTTATAGCTTTGAATATGATATCTTTAATGATTCCAACATCTCCTTTAGCATGCTTAAGATTGGCAAGTTCAAAAAGACATTTACCAAAACTAGGATCACTAGAGTTCATCTTACTCAAGGCAATAGATTTATGGAGAATTTCATCCAAAGTTTTCAAGGAATAATCGGGAAATCGTTCCTCAAGAAATTTCCATATGGTATAGGCACAATTGTGAGTAGGCAAACTAGCAATCAAATTTTTGGGCAATCCTCTAATGATGAGCTCAATAGTTCTAAGATTGCGAATCATGTCAATATCTTCATCTAGGGTAGGATGCAAAGGATCAATATGAGGTGCACAAGGGCTAGCAATATACTTGTTCAAATGATATTGATTGAAGATTACAAGCATCTCATTTTTCCACTCATGGAAATACTCTCCATCAAGAATAGGCACTCTATGTCTAAGACTCCCTAATGTAGACACATCCATCTTCCTCCAATGGTGATTAAACCAAGGCAATGGAGACCAAAGCTCTGATACCACTTGTAGGATCTAGAAGTAGATGTGTCTAGAGGGGGGTGATTAGACACAATAATGCTCAAGTTGCAATTTTTTAAGCTTTTTTGGTTTAAGTGGAGTTTAGGCACAATTTCAACACACACAATACATATCAAGCAAGCATGCAAAGAGTATATGAGCAGCGGAATGTAAAGCATGCAACTTGCAAGAATGTAAAGAGAAGGGTTTGGAGAATTCAAACGCAATTGGGGACACGGGTGTTTTTCCCGTTATTCGGATAGGTGGTGCTATCCTACATCCACGTTGATGGAGACTTCAACCCACAAAGGGTAACGGTTGCGCGAGTCCACACAGGGCTCCACCCAAGGGTAATGGTTGCGTGAGTCCACACAGGGCTCCACCCATGAAGGGTCCACGAAGAAGCAACCACCCACAAAGGGTCCACGAAGAAGCAACCTTGTCTATCCCACCATGGCCATCGCCCACACAGGACTTGCCTCACTAGCGGTGGATCTTCACGAAGTAGGCGATCCCCTTGCCCTTACAAACTCCTTGGTTCAACTCCACAATCTTGTCGGAGGCTCCCAAGTGACACCTAGCCAATCTAGGAGACACCACTCTCCAAGAAGTAACAAATGGTGTGTAGGTAATGAACTCCTTGCTCTTGTGCTTCAAATGATAGTCTCCCCAACACTCAACTCTCTCTCATAGGATTTGGATTTGGTGGAAAGAAGATTTGAGTGGAAAGCAACTTGGGAAGGCTAGAGATCAAGATTCATATGGTAGGAATGGAATGTCTTGGTCTCAACACATGAGTAGGTGGTTCTCTCTCAGAACATATGAGTTGGAATGGTGTGTGTGTTCTGATGGCTCTCTCACGAATGAGAAGGAGGTGGAGGGGTATATATAGCCTCCACACAAAATCCAACCGTTACACAGTTTTCCAATCTCGGTGGGACCGAATCAATAAACTCGGTCGGACCGAAAATGTAAACCTAGTGACCGTTAGAGATTTTCGGTGGGACCGACTGATCAACTCGGTGGACCGATATGTGCTAGGGTTAGGGTAAATCCAAAACTCGGTTTGACCGATTACTCAAACTCGGTGGGACCGATTTGGGTAATAAGTGAAACTGAGATTTGGTCAGCAAACTCGGTGGGACCGATTGCATATCTCGGTGGGACCGAGAATATTGCAATGGGTAACAGAGAGTTTGCAAGCCCATCTCGGTGAGACCGAGATCCCATCGGTAGAACCGAATTGCTAGGGTTTGGCAGTGGCTAATGACAAGTGAAACTCGGTGGCGCCGGATAGAAGAATCGTAGGACCGAGTTTGGCTTAGGGTTTAGGTCATATGTGGATATGGGAAAGTAGTTGAGGATTTTGGAGCATATCATTAAGCATATGAAGCAAGAGGCTCATTAAGCAACACCTCATCCCTCCTTGATAGTGTTGGCTTTTCCTAAAGACTCAATGTGATCTTGGATCACTAAAATATAAAGTGAAGAGTCTTGAGCTTGAAGCTGTAGCCAATCCTTTGTCCTTAGCATCTTGAAGGAGTTCCCACAACCTTTAGTCCATGCCACTCCATTGTTGAACTTATCTGAAACATGCTAGATCAAAATGTTAGTCCAACAAAAGATATGTTGTCATCAATTATCAAAACCACCTAGGGAGCACTTGTGCTTTCAAAAGTTCTCCTCGATTCTCTTGGATATCTATTCGATGTAATCTTTTTTGCGGTGTGTTTGTCGAGATCCGATGAATTGTGGGTTTATGATCAAGTTTATCTATGAACAATATTTGAATCTTCTCTGAATTCTTTTATGTATGATTGGTTTATCTTTGCAAGTCTCTTTGAATTGTCAGTTTGGTTTGGCCTACTAGATTGATCTTTCTTGGAATGGGAGAAGTGCTTAGCTTTGGGTTCAATCTTGCGGTGCTCGATCCCAGTGACAGGCAGGGAAACGACATGTATTGTATTGGTGCCATCGAGGATAAAAAGATGGGGTTTACATAATATTGCATGAGTTTATCCCTCTACGTCATGTCATCTTGCTTAAGGCGTTACTCTGTTCTTATGAACTTAATACTCTAGATGCATGCTAGATACTGGTCGATGTGTGGAGTAATGGTAGTAGATGCAGGCAGGAGTCAGTCTACTTGTCACGGACATGATGCCAATATACATGATCATACCAAGATATTCTCATAATTATTCGCTTTTCTATCAATTGCTCAATAGTAATTTGTTCACCCACCGTAATACTTATGCTATCTGGAGAGAAGCCACTAGTGAAACCTATGGCCCCCGGGTCTAATTTCCATTCATACAAGTTTCCAATCTATTTTATTTTCCAATCTTTACTTTCAATCTATATCATAAAAATACCAAAAAAATATCGTATTATTATCTCTATCAGATCTCACTCTTGCAAGTGTCCGTGAAGGGATTGAGAACCCCTTTATCGCGTTGGTTGCGAGGTTCTTATTTGTTTGTGTAGGTACGAGGTGACTAGCGCGTGGTCTGCTACAGGATTGATACCTAGGTTCTCAAAAACAGAGGGAAATACTTATGCTACTTTGCTGCATCACCCTTTCCTCTTCAAGGGAAAACCAACGCAGTGCTCAAGAGGTAGCTAGAAGGTTTTCCGGCGCCGTTGCCGGGGAGATCTACGCCAAGTCAAGACATACCAAGTACCCATCACAACTCTTATCCTTCGCATTACATTATTTGCCATTTGCCTCTCGTTTTCCTCTCCCCCACTTCACCCTTCCTGTTTTATTCGCCCTCTCTTTTCTGTTCACCTCTTTTTTGTTTGCCTCTTTTTCCTGCTTCTTGTTTGCTTGTGTGTTGGATTGCTTGCTTGTCACGATGGCTCAAGATAATACTAAATTTTGTGCATTTGCCAATACCAACAATAATGATTTTATTAGCACTCCGGTTGCTCCTCTTACCGATGCTGAATCTTGTGAAATTAATACTGCTTTGCTGAATCTTGTCATGAAAGATCCGTTTTCTAGCCTTCCTAGTGAAGATGCCGCTACGCATCTAAACAACTTTGTTGATTTGTGTGATATGCAAAAGAAGAAATATGTGGACAACGATATTGTTAAACTTAAGCTATTTCCGTTATTGCTTAAAGATCGTGCTAAAGCTTGGTTTTCGTCTTTGCCTAAAAATAGTATTGATTCATGGAATAAGTGCAAAGATGCTTTTATCTCTAAGTATTTTCCTCCCGCTAAGATCATCTCTCTTAGAAACGATATTATGAATTTTAAGCAACTTTATCATGAATTGCACAATCTTGGGAGAGGATGAAATTAAGGATACGTAATTGCCCTACACATGGTTTGAATTTATGGATGATTATACAAAAATTTTACGCCGGATTGAATTTTTCTTCTAGAAATCTTTTAGATTCAGCCGCGGGAGACACTTTTATGGAAATCACTTTAGGAGAAACTACCAAACTCCTAGATAATATTATGGTTAATTATTCTCAATGGCACACTTGAAGATCTACTAGTAAAAAGGTGCATGCAATAGAAGAGATAAATGTTTTGAATGGAAAGATGGATGAACTTATGAAATTGTTTGCTAATAAAAGAGATCCTACTGATCCTAATGATATGCCTTTGTCTACTTTGATTGAGAATAATAATGAATCTATGGATGTGAATTTTGTTGGTAGGAACAATTTTGGTAACAACACGTATAGAGGTAATTTTAATTCTAGGCCGTTTCCTAGTAATTCCTATAATAATTATGGTAATTCCTATAAGAATTCTTATGGAAATGATAATAATATGCCCTCTGATTTTGAATCTAGTATTAAAGAATTTATTACTTTGCAAAAGAGTTTCAATGCTTTAATTGAAGAAAAATTGCTTAAGATTGATGAGTTGGCTAGGAACGTGGATATAATTTCTCTTGATGTTGATTCTTTTAAACTTAGATCTATTCCACCTAAGCATGATATCAATGAGTCTCTCAAAGCCATGAGAATTTCCATTGATGAGTGCAAAGAAAGAACCGCTAGGATGCGTGCTAAGAAAGATTGCTTTGTGAAAGCATGTTCTTCTAGTTTTCATGACAATAAAGATGAAGATCTAAAAGTAATTTATGTGTCCCCTATTAAATCCTTGTTTTGCAATATGAATCTTGATAATGATGGGACTGGAGATGAGTCAACTTTAGTTAGAAGGCGTCCCAAAAATTCAGAGTTTTTAGATTTTGCTGTAAAAATTGGTAAAAGTGGGATTGAAGAGGTCAAAATTTTAGATAAGAATGAACCCACTATCTTGGATTTCAAGGAATTTAATTATGTTAATTGCTCTTTAATAGACTGTACTTCCTTGTTGCAATCTGTGCTAAATTCTCCTCATGCTTATGGTCAAAATAAAGCATTTACTAAACATATCGTTGACGCTTTGATGCAATCTTATGAAGAAAAACTTGAGTTGGAAGTTTCTATCCCTAGAAAAATTTATGATGAGTGGGAAAATACTATTAAAATAAAAATTAAAGATCATGAATGCTATGCTTTGTGTGATTTGGGTCCTAGTGTTTCCACGATCCCAAAAACTTTGTGTGATTTGCTAGGTTTCCGTGAATTTGATGATTGTTTTTAAGCTTGCACCTTGCGGATTCCACTATTAAGAAACCTATGGGAAAGATTAATGATGTTCTTATTGTTCCCAATAGTAATTATGTGCCCATAGATTTCATTGTTCTTGATATAGATTGCAATCCTTCATGTCCTAATATTCTTGGTAGACCTTTCCTTAGAACGATTGGTGCAATTATTGATATGAAGGAAGGGAATATTAGATTCCAATTTCTGTTAAGGAAATGCATGGAACACTTCCCTAGAAATAAAATTAAATTACCTTATGAATCTATTAAGAGAGCCACTTATGAATTGCCTACCAAAGATGGCAATACCTAGATCTATCTTCGCTTTTATGCCTAGCTAGGGGCGTTAAACGATAGCATTTGTTGGGAGGCAACCCAATTTTATTTTTGTTACTGTTTAGTAATAAATAATTTATCTAGCCTCTGTTTTGGTTGTGTTTTTTGTGTTTAATTAGTGTTTGTGCCAAGTAGAACTGTTGGGAAGACTTGGGGAAACTCTTTTTGATCTTGCTGTAAAAAACAGAAACTTTAGCGCTCACGAGAATTGCTGCCATTTTTTATTGGATAGTTATACTTAGTTAATTATTTTTGAATATGATTAATATATAAATTACTCACGTCCAGAAATTTATTTTATAATTTTTGGGGTTCCAGAAGTTTGCGTTAGTTATACATTACTACAGACTATTCTGTTTTTGACAGATTCTGTTTTTCGTGTGTTGTTTGCTTATTATGATGAATCTATGGCTAGTAATAGAGTTTATGAACCATATAAAAGTTGGAATACAGTAGGTTTAACACCAATATAAATAAAGAATGAGTTCATTACAGTACCTTGAAGTGCTGTTTTGTTTTCTTTCGCTAACGGAGCTCACGAGATCTTCTGTTAAGTTTTGTGTTGTGAAGTTTTCAAGTTTTGGGTAAAGATTTGATGGATTATGGAACAAGGAGTGGCAAGATCCTAAGAATGGGGATGCCCAAGGCACCCCAAGGTAAAATCCAAGGACACCGAAAATCCTAAGCTTGGGTATGCCCGGAAGGCATCCCATATTTCATCTTCATCTATCGGTAACTTTACTTGGAGCTATATTTTTATTCGCCACATGATATGTGTTTTGCTTGGAGTGTCTTGTATGATTTGAGTCCTTGCTGTACACACCTTTTGAGAGAGACACACATGAATTGGAATTTATTAGAATACTATATGTGCTTCACTTATATCTTTTAGAGCACGGTGGTGGTTTTATTTTATAGAAATAATTGATCTCTCATGCTTTTATATTATTTTGAGAGTCCTTTAGAACAACATGGCAATTTTCTTTTAGGCATAATAAAAACTTTCATAAAAGTGCATTGAATACTTAGAGAAGTTTGATACTTGATGATTGTTTTGAGATATGGAGATAGTGATATCAAAGTTGTGCTAGTTGAGTAGTTGTGAATTTGAGGAATACTTGTTTTCAAGTTTCCAAGTCCTGTATCATGCACGTATGGTAAACATTGTGTAACAAATTTGAAACATGAGATGTTATTTGATTGTCTTCCTTATGAGTGGCGGTCGGGGACGAGCGATGGTCTTTTCCTAACAATCTATCCCCCTAGGAGCATGCGTCTAATACTTGGTTTTTGATGACTTGTAGATTTTTGCAATAAGTATGTGAGTTCTTTATGACTAATGTTGAGTCCATCGATTATACGCACTCTCACCCTTCCATCATTGCTAGCCTCTTGAGTACCGTGCATTTCCCTTTGTCACCTTGAGAGTTGGTGCAAACTTCGCCGGTGCATCCAAACCCCGTGATATGATACGCTCTATCACACATAAACCTCCTTATATCTTCCTCAAAACAGCCACCATACCTACCTATTATGGCATTTCCATAGCCATTCCGAGATATATTTCCATGCAACTTTCCACCATTCCGTTTATTATGACACACATCATCATTGTCATATTGCCTTGCATGATCATGTAGTTGACATCGTATTTGTGGCAAAACCACCATTCATAATTCTTTCATACATGTCACTCATGTGTCATTGCGCATCCCGGTACACCGCCGGAGGCTTTCATATAGAGGCATATCTTGTTCTAGTATCGAGTTGTAATCATTGAGTTGTAAATAAATAGAAGTGTGATGATCATCAGTAATATAGCATTGTCCCATAAAAAAGAAAAAAAAGGCAAAATAATAAAAAAAGAAGGCCCAAAAAAGGGGGCAATGCTACTATCCTTTTTTCCACACTTGTTCTTCAAAGTAGCACAATGATCTTTATGATAGAGAGTCTCTTGTTTTGTCATTTTCATATACTAGTGGGAGTTTTTCATTATAGAACTTGTCTTGTATATTCAAAACAATGGGCCTCCTCAAGTGCCCTAGGTCATCGTGAGCAAGCAAGTTGGATGCACACCCACTTAGTTTCTTTTGTTGAGATTTCATACATGTATAGCTCTAGTGCATCCGTTGCATGGCAATCCCTACTCCTTGCATTGACATCAATTGATGGGCATCTCCCTAGCCCATTTATTAGCCGCGTCAATGTGAGACTTCCTCCTTTTTTGTATTCTCCACATAACCCCCTTCCTTATATTCCATTCCACCCATAGCGCTATATCCATGGCTCACACTCATGTGTTGCGTGAAAGTTGAAAAAGTTTGAGATTACTAATGTATGAAACAATTGCTTGGCTTGTCATCGGGGTTGTGTATGATGAGAGCATTCTTGTGTGACGAAAATGGAGCATGATCAAACTATATGATTTTGTAGGGATGAACTTTCTTTGGCCATGTTATTTTGAGAAGACATGATTGCTTAGTTAGTATGCTTGAAGTATTATTATTTTTATGTCAATATTAAACTTTTATCTTGAATCTTTCGGATCTGAACATTCATCCCATAATAAAGAAAATTACATTAAGAAATATGTTAGGAAATATTCCACATCAAAAATTCTGTTTTTATCATTTACCTACTCGAGGACGAGCAGGAACTAAGCTTGGGGATGCTTGATATGTCTCCAACGTATCTATAATTTTTGATTATTCCATGCTATTATATTATTTGTTTTGGATGATAACAGGCTTTATTTTACACTTTTATATTATTTTTGGAACTAACCTATTAACCGGAGGCCCAGCCCAAATTGCTGTTTTTTGCCTATTTCAGTGTTTTGCAGAAAAGGAATATCAAATGGAGTCCAAACGGAATGAAACCTTCGGGAGTGTGATTTTTCGAACAAACGTGATCAATTGGACTTGGAGTGGACGTCAAGCAATCAACGAGGAGGCCATGAGGCAGGGGGCGCGCCTACCCCCTGGGAGCGCCCTCCACCCTCATAGGCCCCTCGTTGCTCCACCGACCTACTTCTTCCTCCTCTATACATTCATATACCCCGGAAACATCCAGGAGCACCACAAAACCCTATTTCCACCGCTGCAACCTTCTGTACCCAAGAGATCCCATCTTGGGGCCTTTTCCGGAGCTCTGCTGGAGGGGGCATCAATCACAGAGGGCCTCTACATCAACTCCATGGCCCCTCCGATGATGTGTGAGTAGTTTACCATAGACCTTCGGGTCCATAGCTAGTAGCTAGATGGCTTCTTCTCTCTCTTTGGATCTTAATACAAAGTTCTCCTTGACTCTCTTGGAGATCTATTCAATGTAATCTTCTTTGGCGGTGTGTTTGTCGAGATCCGATGAATTGTAGGTTTATGACCAAGGTTATCTATGAACAATATTTGAATCTTCTCTTAATTCTTTTATGTATGATTGGTTTATCTTTTCAAGTCTCTTCGAATTATCAGTTTGGTTTGGGCTACTAGATTGATCTTTCTTGTAATGGGAGAAGTGCTTAGTTTTGGGTTTAATCTTGCGGTGCTCGATCCCAGTGACAGAAAGGGAAACGGCACGTATTGTATTGTTGCCATCGAGGATAAAAAGATGGGGTTTACATCATATTGCATGAGTTTATCCCTCTACATCATGTCATCTTGCTTAAGGCGTTACTCTGTTCTTATGAACTTAATACTCTAGATCCATGCTGGATAGCGGTCGATGTGTGGAGTAATAGTAGTAGCTGCAGGCAGGAGTCGGTCTACTTGTCATGGACGTGATGCCTATATACAAGATCTTACCTAGATATTCTCATAATTATTCGCTTTCTATCAATTGCTCGATAGTAATTTGTTCACCCACCGTAATACTTATGCTATCTTGAGAGAAGCCACTAGTGAAACCTATGGCCCCCGGGTCTATTTTCCATCATAAAAGTTTCCAATCTATTTTATTTTGCAATCTTTACTTTCAATCTATATCATAAAAATACCAAAAATATTTATCTTATTATTATTATCTCTATCAGATCTCACTCTTGCAAGTGGCCATGAAGAGATTGACAACCCCTTTATCACGTTGGTTGCGAGGTTCTTATTTGTTTGTGTAGGTACGAGGTGACTCGCGCGTGGTCTCTTACAGGATTGATACCTTGGTTCTCAAAAACTGAGGGAAATACTTATGCTACGTTGCTGCATCACCCTTTCCTCTTCAAGGGAAAACAAACGCGGTGCTCAAGAGGTAGCACCACGTCACACAAATATCACATAATCCATTCATCATTCAGAGTACACACATAGTCCGACTACGGACAAATCCAAAAGAAAAGAAGATAACCCCAAATGCTAGATCCCCGATCGTCCCAACTGGGCTCCACAACTGATCATCAGGAAAAGACACGTAGTAATGACCAAGGTCCTCGTCGAACTCCCACTTGGGTTCAGTACCTGCAACTGTTTGGAAGTATCTATGAGTCACGAGGACACAACAATCTCAAAACCCGCAAGATCAAGATATTTAAGCTTACGGGTAGGATATGGTAATGAGGTGAAGTTGCAGCAAGCGCTAAGCAAATATGGTGGCTAACATACGAATAGAAGAGTAATATGAGAAGCTACGCAACGGTCGAAAAGCTAGAAGCGGTCAAGAAGTGATCCTGAACTACTTACTTTCATACATAACCCAACCGTGTTCACTTCTTGGACTCCATCAAAAATAGACCATCACGGCTATACACGCGGTTGATGCATTTTAATTAAGTCAAGTGTCAAGTTCTCTACAACCGAGTATTAACAAATTCCCATCTGCCACATAACCGCGGGCACGGCTCTCGAAATTTCATACCCTGCAGGGGTGTCCAAACTTAGCCCATAAAAAGCTCTCGCGATCAACGAAGGATATTCCTTATACCGGAAAGACCCGATCAGTCTTGGAATCCCGGCTAGAAGACATTTTGACAATGGTAAAACAAGACCGCCCGACTATGCCGACAAATCCCGATAGGAGCTGCACATATCTCGTTCTCAGGGCACACCGGATGAGACATCCTACGAGTAAAACCAACCCTCATGTTTTCCCGAGGTGGCCCCGCAGTCTACTCGGTTCGGACCAACACTCAGAGGAGCACTGACCTGGGGGGGTTAAATAAAGATGACCCTCGGGTTTATAACTTCCTAGGGAAAAGTTTAGGTTGTTAGGCAATTGTTAAAACCAAGGTTGGGCCCTGCTGGAGGAGTTTTATTCAAAGCGAACTCTCAAGGGGGTCCCATAACACCAACCGCGTAAGGAACGCCAAATCAAGGAACATAACACCGGTATGACGGAAACTAGGGCGGGAAGAGTGGAACAAAACCCCGTGCAACAAGCCAAGCCTTCCACCCTTTTCCAAGTATATAGATGCATTAATTAAAATAAGAGAAATTGTGGTATCCCAACATATCCATGTTCCAACATGGAACAACCTGCAAGGCACCTGCTACTAGCAACACTATAAGAGGGGCTGAGCAAAAGCGGTAACATAGCGAAACAACAGTTTGCTAGGAAGGTGGGTTAGAGGCTTGACATGGCAATATGGGAGGCATGGTAAACAATTGGTAGGTAGCGTGACATAGCGATAGAACGAACAACTAGCAAGCAAAGATAGAAGTGATATCGAGGGTAATGGTCATCTTGCCTGCAAAGTTCTCAGAGTTGTCGAAAGCTTGCTCCTCGTTAGCGTACTCAATAGGTTCCTCATTCACGAACTCGTCTCCCGGCTCTACCCAAAGGAAGAACACAAGCAATGGAACAACAATAAATCACGGTGCAATGCACAAGCAACATGATGCAAGACATGGCATGGAATGCAAGATATGACGTGTAATGCATATGGGTACTCCGAAAGGGAAAGGATGATCAAGGCATCAACTTGGCAAACCAAGTATGCCGCTGGAAAGATAGGGGTTATTTTAGTAGAAATCAATATAAGGATCACCGAAAACGGATGCACGGTTTGCAAGACAAGCAAAACAAGAAAGACGCAAATCTGCGATTAACAACATCATAGCACTTAGAATGCAACAAGAACCTGTGCTACAGGACTCCAACATAGCAACAAAGCACATGACCATAAAGCATAGGTGAAGCTCTACAAATCATGAACACTGAGCTCCTGCTAGAACTTACTAGAACAATCCTAAAATAGCATGGAAAAAATGCAAATGATAACAGCTTCACAGACTTGGAGAAAATACCAAACATGTGAAAACAGCATTAGGTATCAATGTTTAGAGCTACAAAATAACATGTTATAGGAACATATCGTGGAAAACAAAGGCATGGCATGCTAGTACTAAAGGCACAGAACAAAACACCCTTTATGAACTTTATCCAAAGATGCATGGATAAGATGGTAGGATCAATGCAAACGTGGCAAGTGATATGATCAGTTTCAGACTTTGTAGAAAAACAGAGCATGGCAGGAACAGAGTCATGATAGCAACTTTGCAAGCTCATGCCATTCACCATAAGGCATTTCATGGCATCACAAGGTACCCAACAATAAGTAGACATATTTATAAAGCTAAGCATGGCAAGAGCAAGTCCATAGGGTACATGTATCACTAGCAACACACATGGCAAAAATAAACTTCATGTTAACAATCTGCCAGGAACAATATCTAGCAAAAGTAGAGCTTGGGAAAAACAAGCTAGAATACTCGATAAATACAACCAGAGGCATGAATGGACCAAACTACATGATCGCCCCGAAGAGGTGTAGGTAGTCTCGAGAAGGAAGTGCACTACTTTCCCTCAGAAAAAACTAGACATGCGGAGGATTTCTGCTCTAGTGAACTACAAAACAAAATCTGAATAATGCAAATGAGTCAATCGTTGTCTGTGTGTCCATCATCTACAAACTGCACCACCAGCGACTCAGCCGGACTGCATGGGGGTAGCAACCGAGCTGCACGCGACGCTCAAGCACCATCGCTGGTGCACTGACTGAACTAACCCCTGGCGGCAAAACGCCCACAAACTAAATCTCGACGAAACAATGCCCTCACCATGACAAGTTAATTCCTCTGTTGCGGTTAGGGTGCACGTCCTCTGAACTGCAGGTGAACAACAAGGAGTGCCAGGACACAGGATAGGGTGCCCGCACGGGGGGACGACCTGCACGCTGGGCAAGCTGCACCTCACACCACGCCTGCCCGAACTACACATTGTGTAGTACAGAGGAGGAATGTAGTGGGGCGGGCTAGTTGCGGCATCCGATGTGGAAGGCAGGGGCGCAACACCGAAAGTGGGAAGATCTGACCATGGGGGAGGGGAGGCCTGTCGGTGAGGGAGAAATCAATGAAGGGAAGGGGGAAGGGGAGGCACGGCCGTCCATATTTCAGGGCAGTGGCCAGATCCGGCACGGTGGCCCGGTGGCAAGGAGGAAGATGGGTGGGTGCACGAGGTACCCTCGGCAAGGGGAGCACTTGTGGCGGCCGTCTGCTACTCGATCCGACCGCCTAGCGGCGCAGCGAGGTCGGAACCGCCTGGGTCCATCGCCAGGTAGATGCCTGGGGTGTGGCGGCCGGCCATTGTGGGACGCACCAGTCATGACGACGAACGTGTGGATGACGAGGCAGGATTTGGATGGATTGGGAATGAGGAGGGTGTGGGGCAACGAGGGAGGTGGGGCGGCGGGAGGTTGGAGCTGGCCGGGGCCGGGAGGGATGTGGGGGCAGCAAAGGAGAGTGGGGAAGGAGGTGGAGGTCGGGAGGCGTGGGGATCTGGCAGGGGAGCTCACTAGGGGATGGGTGGCCTCGGATGGGGTTCTGGCCGTGGAGTGGGTGGGGATTGGGGGCTGTGGGGAAGAAGCTGAGGGGGGAGGGGCTAGGCGGCTCGGATCCGCCGCTGGGGTAGTTGCCGGTCCGGAACCCCGGCAGTAGGTGCGCTTGGGGTAAAACGGGGGAAGGAGGTGGGTCGGGAGTGGGTGGATGCGGGCAAAGGTTGGGGGTGGAGTGGAGGGAGGAAGGAGGTGGGTGGGCTGGCTCTTCTTTTTCTATGTCATGTGGTTCGGATCGGGGTTTTCTGCAGTGTGGAAGTGTTATGAGAATAGCCTAAGTGTTATCAGAATAAGGTCTTAAGGGGTGTTATTAGAATAGACCCACCCTATATATATATCTGTGTGTGTGTTTGTGTATTTATCAGCATAAGACCAACTCAACATTGCGAAGTTAAACCTAGAAGTCAAATCAATGTTCAAGACAAACCAAATGTGAAGACTATGAAATTATGACGCCAAATGAAACACTTCAAAAAGATTTTTGGTGGCGGCGTTGCCCACCGTATAGGAAGTATTAGACCCAGACACAACACACAATTATCATGGCGCTCCGAAGTCAAATTCCGCGTTAATGTATTCACACTTAGAGTGCATGTCTTCATTGATTGAAGATGTACGTTACTTCATGTGTTGCACATCTAAGTCATCAATATGCATAAGCGTTAGGATGTGTGTCCAATTACAGGACATTTGTGGATTCTAAGATATTTAGCTCACACCGCAACTTGCAAAACCTTTTCTCATCCAAGGGCTTTGTGAAGATATCTACCTATTGCTCTTCAGTGTTGACGTGAATGATATCAATATCCTCCTTCATGACATGATTTATGAGAAAGTGATGACGGATCTGAATGTGCTTTGTCTTCGCGTGCTGAACTGGGTTGTTGGCATTCTTGATGGCGCTTTCATTGTCACAATAGAGGGGCACATGCTTCAGATGAATACCATAGTCCTTGAGAGTTTGCTTCATCCATAGAAGCTGAGCGTGGCAAGGTCCAGCAGCAATGTATTCATATTCAGTAGTGTAGAGAGATACATAGTTCTGCATCTTTGAATACCAAAGACAACATATCGTCCAAGAAAGTGACATGTGCCTGATGTGGACTTGCGATCAACCCTGTCACCAGCATAATCATCATCTGAGAATCCAACTAGATCAAACTCTGAGCCCTTTGGATACCACAATCCTGAAGGAAATATTGCCCTAGAGGCAATAATAAAATTATTGTGTATTTCCTTATTTCATGATAAATGTTTATTATTCATGCTAGAATTGTCTTAACCGGAAACATAATACATGTGTGAATACATAGACAAACAGAGTGTCACTAGTATGCCTCTACTTGACTAGCTCGTTAATCAAAGATGGTTTTGTTTCCCTAACCATGAACAAAGTGTTGTTATTTGATTAATGAGGTCACATCATTAGTTGAATGATCTGATTGACATGACCCATTCCATTAGCATAGCACCCGATCGTTTAGTATGTTGCTATTGCTTTCTTCATGACTTATACATGTTCCTACAACTATGAGATTATGCAACTCCCGTTTACCGGAGGAACACTTTGGGTACTACCAAACGTCACAACGTAACTGGGTGATTATAAAGGAGTACTACAGGTGTCTCCAAAGGTACATGTTGGGTTGGCGTATTTCGAGATTAGGATTTGTCACTCCGCTTGTCAGAGAGGTATCTCTGGGCCCTCTCGGTAATGCACATCACATAAGCCTTGCAAGCATTGCAACTAATATGTTAGTTGTGAGATGATGTATTACGGAACGAGTAAAGAGACTTGCCGGTAACGAGATTGAACTAGGTATGGGATACCGACGATCGAATCTCGGGCAAGTAACATACCGATGACAAAGGGAACAACGTATGTTATGCGGTCTGACCAATAAAGATCTTCATAGAATATGTAGGAGCCAATATGGGCATCCAGGTCCCGCTATTGGTTATTGACCGGAGACATGTCTCGG
Source organism: Triticum urartu (assembly GCF_003073215.2). Classification (NCBI taxonomy): domain Eukaryota; kingdom Viridiplantae; phylum Streptophyta; class Magnoliopsida; order Poales; family Poaceae; genus Triticum; species Triticum urartu. Next base: position 382,762,937 of record NC_053025.1, on the reverse strand, counting down.
TCATGTCTACATTGTTCTCGAACCCGTAGGGTCCGCACGCTTAAGGTTACGATGACAGTTATATTATGAGTTTATGCATTTTGATGTACCGAAGGTTGTTCGGAGTCCCGGATGTGATCACGGACATGAAGAGGAGTCTCGAAATGATCGAGACGTAAAGATTGATATATTGGAAGCCTATGTTTGGATATCGGAAGTGTTCCGGGTGAAATCGGGATTTTACCAGAGTACCGGGAGGTTACCGGAACCCCCCGGGAACCATATGGGCCTAGATGGGCTTTAGTGGAAAGGAGAAAGGGGCAGCCCAAGGTGGCCGCGCACCTCCCCCCTCCCCCTAGTCCTATTAGGACTAGGAGAGGTGGCCGGCCCCCCTTCTCTCTCTTTCCCCCTCGGGGAATCCTAGTCCAACTAGGATTGGGGGGGGGAGTCCTACTCCCGGAAGGAGTAGGACTCCTCCTGCGCCCTCCTCCTGGCCGGCGCCCCCCTCCCCCTTGGCTCCTTTATATACTGAGGCAGAGACACCCCAGAAACACACAAGTTGATCCACGTGATCTATTCCTTAGCCGTGTGCGGTGCCCCCAGCCACCATATTCCTCGATAATACTGTAGCGGAGTTTAGGCGAAGCCCTGCTGCTGTAGTGCATCAAGATCGTCACCACGCCGTCGTGCTGACGGAACTCTTCCTCGACACTTTGCTGGATCGGAGTCCGGGGATTGTCATCGAGCTGAACGTGTGCTCGAACTCGGAGGTGTCGTAGTTTCGGTGCTTGATCGGTTGGATCACGAAGACGTACGACTACTTCCTCTACGTTGTGTCATCGCTTCCGCAGTCGGTCTGCGTGGGTACGTAGACAACACTCTCCCCTCTCGTTGCGATGCATCACATGATCTTGCGTGTGCGTAGGAAATTTTTTGAAATTACTACGAAACCCAACAGTGGCATCCGAGCCTAGGTTATTTATGTTGATGTTATATGCACGAGTAGAACACAAGTGAGTTGTGGGTGATATAAGTCATATTGCCTACCAGCATGTCATACTTTGGTTCGGCGGCATTGTTGGACGAGACGACCCGGACCAACATTACGCGTACGCTTACGCGAGACCGGTTCCCCCGACTTGCTTTGCACACAGGTGGCTTGCGGGCGACTGTCTCTCCAACTTTAGTTGAACCAAGTATGGCTACGCCCAGTCCTTGCGAAGGTTAAAACGGAGTCAAATTGACAAACTATCGTTGTGGTTTTGATGCTTAGGTGAGATTGGTTCTTACTTAAGCACGTAGCAGCCACGTAAAACTTGCAACAACATAGTAGAGGACATCTAACTTGTTTTTGCAGGGCATGTTGTGATGTGATATGGTCAAGACATGATGCTGAATTTTATTGTATGAGATGATCATGTTTTGTAACCGAGTTATCGGCAACCGGCAGGAGCCATATGGTTGTCGCTCTATTGTATGCAATGCAATCGCGATGTAATGCTTTACTTTATCACTAAACGGTAGCGATAGTCGTAGAAGCACAAGCTTGGCGAGACGACAACGATGCTACGATGGAGATCAAGGTGTCACGCCGATGACGATGGTGATCACGACGGTGCTTCGGAGATGGAGATCACAAGCACAAGATGATGATGGCCATATCATATCACTTATATTGATTGCATGTGATGTTTATCTTTTATGCATCTTATCTTGCTTTGATTGACGGTAGCATTATAAGATGATCTCTCACTAATTATCAAGAAGTGTTCTCCCTGAGTATGCACCATTGCGAAAGTTCTTCGTGCTGAGACACCACGTGATGATCAGGTGTGATAGGTTCTACGTTCAAATACAATGGGTGCAAAACAGTTGCACACGCGGAATACTCAGGTTATACTTGATGAGCCAAGCATATACAGATATGGCCTCGGAACACGGAGACCGAAAGGTCGAGCGTGAATCATATAGTAGATATGATCAACATAGTGATGTTCACCAATGAAACTACTCCATCTCACATGATGATCGGACATGGTTTAGTTGATTTGGATCACGTGATCACTTAGAGGATTAGAGGGATGTCTATCTAAGTGGGAGTTCTTAAGTAATATGATTAATTGAACTTAAATTTATCATGAACTTAGTCCTAGTAGTATTTTGCAAATTATGTTGTAGATCAATAGCTCGCATTGTAGCTTCCCTATGTTTATTTTGATATGTTCCGAGAGAAAATTGTGTTGAAAGATGTTAGTAGCAATGATGCGGATTGGATCCGTGATTTGAGGTTTATCCTCATTGCTGCATAGAAGAATTATGTCCTTGATGCACCGCTAGGTGACGGACCTATTGCAGGAGCAGATGCAGACGTTATGAACGTTTGGCTAGCTCAATATGATGAATACTTGATAGTTTAGTGCACCATGCTTAATGGCTTAGAATCGGGACTTCAAAGACATTTTGAACGTCATGGAGCATATGAGATGTTCCAGGAGTTGAAGTTAATATTTCATGCAAATACCCGAGTTGAGAGATATGAAGTCTCCAACAAGTTCTATAGCTAAAATATGGAGGAGAATCGCTCAACTAGTGAGCATGTGCTCAGATTGTCTGAGTACTACAATCGCTTGAATCAAGTGGGAGTTAATCTTCCAGATAAGATAGTGATTGACAGAATTCTCTAGTCACCATCACCAAGTTAGTAGAACTTCGTGATGAACTATGATATGCAAGGGATAACGGAAACGATTCCCAAGCTCTTCGTAATGCGGAAATTGACGAAGGTAGAAATAAAAAAAAACATCAAGTGTTGATGGTAGACAAGACCACTAGTTTTAAGAAAAGGGCAGAGGGAAGAAGGGGAACTTCACGAAGAACAGCAAGCAAGTTGCTGCTCAAGTGAAGAAGCCCAAGTCTGGTCCTAAGCCTGAGACTAAGTGTTTCTACTGCAAAGGGACTGGTCACTGGAAGCGGAACTACCCCAAGTGATTGGCAGATAAGAAGGATGGCAAAGTGAACATAAGTATATTTGATATACATGTTATTGATGTGTACTTTACTAGTGTTTATAGTAACCCCTCAGTATTTGATACTGGTTCAGTTGCTAAGATTAGTAACTCGAAACGGGAGTTGCAGAATAAACAGAGACTAGTTAAGGGTGAAGTGACGATGTGTGTTGGAAGTGGTTCCAAGATTGATATGACCATCATCACATACTCCCTATACTTTCAGGATTAGTGTTGAACCTAAATAAGTGTTATTTGGTGTTTGCGTTGAGCATGAATATGATTTGATCATGTTTATTGTAATACGGTTATTCATTTAAGTAAGAGGATAAATTTTTGTTCTGTTTACATGAATAAAACCTTATATGGTTACGCACCCAATGAAAATAGTTTGTTGGATCTCGATCGTAGTGATACACATAATTATAATATTGAAACCAAAAGATGCAAAGTTAATAATGATAGTGCAACTTATTTGTGGCACTGCCGTTTAGGTCATATTGGTGTAAAGCGCATGAAGAAACTCCATGCTGATGGAATTTTGGAATCACTTGATTATGAATCACTTGATGCTTGCGAACCATGCCTCATGGGCAAGATGACTAAGACTCCGTTCTCGGGAGTGAGCAACTGACTTATTGGAAATAATACATACTGATGTATGCGGTCCGATGAGTGTTAAGGCTCACGGCAAGTATCGTTATTTTCTGAACTTCACAGATGATTTGAGCAGATATGGGTATATCTACTTGATGAAACATAAGTCTGAAACATTTGAAAAGTTCAAAGAATTTCAGAGTGAAGTGGAAAATCATCGTGACAAGAAAATAAAGTTTCTACGATCTGATCGCGGAGACAAATATTTGAGTTACGAGTTTGGTCTTCAGTTAAAACAATGTGAAATAGTTTCACTACTCACGCCACCTGGAACACCACAACATAATGGTGTGTCCGAACATCATAACCGTACTTTATTAGTTATAGTGCGATCTATGATGTCTCATACCGATCTACCACTATCGTTTTGGGGTTATGCATTAAAGACAGCTGCATTCATGTTTAAAAGGGCACCATCTAAGTCCGTTGAGACGACACAATCTGAACTGTGGTTTGGCAAGAAACCAAAGTTGTCGTTTCTTAAAGTTTGGGACTGCGATGCTTATGTGAAAAAGTTTCAACATGATAAGCTCGAACCCAAATCGGAGAAGTAAATCTTCATAGGATATCCAAAGGAAACTATTGGATACACCTTCTATCACAGATCCGAAGGCAAGACTTTTGTTGCTAAATTCGGAGTTTTTCTAGAGAAGGAGTTTCTCTCGAAAGAAGTGAGTGGGAGGAAAGTAGAACTTGATGAGGTAACTGTACCTGCTCCCTTATTGGAAAGTAGTTCATCACAGAAATCTGTTCCTCTGACTACTACACCAATTAGTGAGGAAGCTAATGATGATGATCATGTAACTTCAAATCAAGTTACTACCAAATCTTGTAGGTAAACCAAAATGAGATCCACACTAGAGTGGTACGGTAATCCTATTCTGGAAGTCATGTTACTAGACCATGACGAACTTGCGAACTATGAGGAAGCGATGATGAGCCCAGATTCCGCAAAGTGGCTTGAAGCCATGAAATCTGAGATGGGATCCATGTATGAGAACAAAGTATGGACTTTGGTTGACTTGCCCGATGATCGGCAAGCAAATGAGAATAAATGGATCTTCAAGAAGAAGACTGACACTGATGGTAATATTACTGTCTACAAAGCTCGACTTGTCGCAAAAGGTTTTCGGCAAGTTCAAGGGATTGACTACGATGAGACCTTCTCACCCGTAGCGATGCTTAAGTCTGTCAGAATCATGTTAGCAATTGCCGCATTTTATGATTATGAAATTTGGCAGATGGATGTCAAAACTGCATTCCTGAATGGATTTCTGGAAGAAGAGTTGTATATGATGCAACCAGAAGGTTTTGTCGATCCAAAGGGAGCTAACAAAGTGCGCAAGCTCCAGCGATCCATTTATGGACTGGTTCAAGCCTCTCGGAGTTGGAATAAACGTTTTGATAGTGTGATCAAATCATTTGGTTTTATACAGACTTTTGGAGAAGCCTGTATTTACAAGAAAGTGATTGGGAGCTCTGTAGCATTTCTGATATTATATGTGGATGACATATTACTAATTGGAAATGATGTAGAATTTCTGGATAGCATAAAGGAATACTTGAATAAAAGTTTTTCAATGAAAGACCTCGGTGAAGCTGCTTACATATTAGGCAGTAAGATCTATAGAGATAGATCAAAACGCTTAATTGGACTTCCACAAAACACATACCTTGACAAAATTTTGAAGAAGTTCAAAATGGAGCAACCAAAGAAAGGTTCTTGCCTGTGTTACAAGGTGTGAAGTTGAGTAAGACTCAATGCCCGACCACTGCAGAAGATAGAGAGAATATGAAAGTTGTTCCCTATGCATCAGCCATAGGATCTATCATGTATGCAATGCTGTGTACCAGACCTGATGTGTGCCTTGCTATAAGTCTAGCAGGGAGGTACCAAAGTAATCTAGGAGTGGATCACTAGACAGCGGTCAAGAACATCCTGAAATACCTGAAAAGGACTAAGGAAATATTTCTCAATTATGGAGGTGACAAAAAGGTTCGTCGTAAAAGGTTACGTCGATGCAAGTTTTGACACAGATCTGGATGACTCTAAGTCTCGATCTAGATACATATTGAAAGTGGGAGCAATAAGCTAGAGTAGCTCCGTGCAGAGCATTGTTGACATAGAAATTCGCAAAAAACTTACGGATCTGAATGAGACAGACCCGTTGACTAAAATTATCTCACAAGCAAAACATGATCACACCTTAGTACTCTTTGGATGTTAATCACATAGCGATGTGAACTAGATTATTGACTCTAGTAAACCCTTTGGGTGTTTATCACATATCGATGTGAACTATGGGTGTTAATCACATGGTGATGTGACTATTGCTGTTAAATCACATGGCGATGTGAACTAGATTATTGACTCTAGTGCAAGTGGGAGACTGAAGGAAATATGCCCTAGAGGCAATAATAAAGTTATTATTTATTTCCTTATATCATGATAAATGTTTATTATTCATGCTAGATTTGTATTAACCGGAAACATAATACATGTGTGAATACATAGACAAACTTAGTGTCACTAGTATGCCTCTACTTGACTAGCTCGTTAATCAAAGGTGGTTATGTTTCCTAACCATGAACAAAGTGTTGTTATTTGATTAACGAGGTCACATCATTAGTTGAATGATCTGATTGACATGACCCATTCCATTAGCTTAGCACCCGATCGTTTAGTATGTTGCTATTGCTTTCTTCATGACTTATACATGTTCCTACAACTATGAGATTATGCAACTCCCGTTTACCGGAGGAACACTTTGGGTACTACCAAACGTCACAACGTAACTGGGTGATTATAAAGGAGTACTACAGGTGTCTCCAAAGGTACATGTTGGGTTGGCGTATTTCGAGATTAGGATTTGTCACTCCGATTGTCGGAGAGGTATCTCTGGGCCCTCTCGGTAATGCACATCACATAAGCCTTGCAAGCATTGCAACTAATATGTTAGTTGTGAGATGATGTATTACGGAACGAGTAAAGAGACTTGCCGGTAACGAGATTGAACTAGGTATGGGATACCGACGATCGAATCTCGGGCAAGTAACATACCGATGACAAAGGGAACAACGTATGTTGTTATGCGGTCTGACCGATAAAGATCTTCGTAGAATATGTAGGAGCCAATATGGGCATCCAGGTCCCGCTATTGGTTATTGACCGGAGACATGTCTCGGTCATGTCTACATTGTTCTCGAACCCGTAGGGTCCGCACGCTTAAGGTTACGATGACAATTATATTATGAGTTTATGCATTTTGATGTACCGAAGGTTGTTCGGAGTCCCGGATGTGATCACGGACATGACGAGGAGTCTCGAAATGATCTAGACGTAAAGATTGATATATTGGAAGCCTATGTTTGGATATCGGAAGTGTTCCGAGTGAAATCGGGATTTTACCAGAGTACCGAGAGGTTACCGGAACCCCCCCGGAACCATATGGGCCTAGATGGGCTTTAGTGGAAAGGAGAAAGGGGCAGCCCAAGGTGGCCGCGTGCCTCCCCCTCCCCCTAGTCCTATTAGGACTAGGAGAGGTGGTCGGCCCCCCTTCTCTCTCTTTCCCCCTCGGGGAATCCTAGTCCAACTAGGATTGGGGGGGGGGGAGTCCTACTCCCGGAAGGAGTAGGACTCCTCCTGCGCCCTCCTCCTGGCCGGCGCCCCCCTCCCCCTTGGCTCCTTTATATACTGAGGCAGAGACACCACATAAACACACAAGTTGATCCACGTGATCTATTCCTTAGCCGTGTGCGGTGCCCCCAGCCACCATATTCCTCGATAATACTGTAGCGGAGTTTAGGCGAAGCCCTGCTGCTGTAGTGCATCAAGATCGTCACCATGCCGTCGTGCTGACGGAACTCTTCCCCGACACTTTGCTGGATTGGAGTCCGGGGATCGTCATCGAGCTAAACGTGTGCTCGAACTCGGAGGTGCCGTAGTTTCGGTGCTTGATCGGTTGGATCGCGAAGACGTACGACTACTTCCTCTACATTGTGTCATCGCTTCCGCAGTCGGTCTGCGTGGGTACGTAGACAACACTCTCCCCTCTCGTTGCGATGCATCACATGATCTTGCGTGTGCGTAGGAATTTTTTTGAAATTACTACGAAACCCAACAAATCCTAGTGTTGGGGTGTAAGCCAAATATCAAAGTATTCGCTTCACAGCTAAGTGATGTGATTCCTTTGGTGTCGCTTGGAATCGGGCACACATGCAAACACTAAGCATTATATCTGGCCTAGATGCACATAAATAGATTAAAGAACCAATCATAGAGTGGTATACCTTTTGATCGAACTCTTTACCATTGTCGTGGGGGCCCGGATGACTTTTGGTTGGTAGTGGCGTCGTGTATCCTTTGCAATCTTGCATTCCAAACTTCTTTAGGCAATCTTGGAGGTATTTTCCTGTGATATGAAGATGTTGTTGCTCTGCTGACCGGTCTGAGGACCGAGGAAGAATTTCAGCTCACCCATCATGGACATCTGATATTGCTCTTGCATCATATGTCCAAACTCATTACTGTATTTCTTGTCAGTGTAGCCGAAGATAATGTCATCCATATAGATTTGGCACACAAACTGGTCACCATCATATGTCTTCGTGAAGAGTGTGGGAGCTAGGGAACTAGGTTTGAAGACTTTGCTCTTCAGGAAGTCTTTAAGTGTGTCATACCAAGCGCAAGGGGCTTGTTTGAGGCCATACAGTGCCTTGTTGAGCTTGTATACCATGCCAGGATGCTTTGGGTCTTCAAAACCAGGTGGTTGTGCAACATACACTTCTTCTTCAATTTTGCCGTTGAGAAAGGCACTCTTTACATCCATTTGATACAGAAGGATGTTGTGATGGTTGGCATAGGCTACCAGGATGCGAATAGCTTCAAGCCTATCCACCGGAGAAAATGTTTCATCAAAGTCAATCCCTTCTACTTGAGTGTAGCCTTGAGCAACTAGACGAGCCTTGTTTCTGACGACTTGTCCATGCTCATCTTGTTTGTTGCGATAGATCCATTTGGTGCCTATGATGTTGTGCTTACAATGGTCAGGACGCTTTACTAGTTCCCAGACATTGTTTAGCTCAAAATGTTGAAGCTCTTCTTGCATAGCTTGAATCCATTCAGGTTCCATGAAGGGTTCAGCAACATTCTTGGGTTCAGATATAGAAACAAATGCAAAGTTCCCATGAAAATTTGCTAGTTGTGTTGCTCTTGAACGAGTGAGTGGACCAGGTGCATTGATGCTTTCCATTATCTTCTCAATCGGTACTTCATTTGCAACACGAGGATTAACTGGACAAAGACTTTGCTCTTGCTGGTCATTGTCTTCAGTTTCAGCATTGACTTCAGGCTGAGCAGTGTCTTTGGATTGATTTGGTGCAGAAATGATGATTTTTTCTTCAGCCTGAGCCTTAGAAGGTATGATTTCTCCGGTACCCATAAGCTTGATAGATTCACTTGGTGAGACTTCATCTAGAACATTTGGCAGTTCCTCTCTTTGCGAGTCGTTAGTCACATCAAACCGCACATCCACAGTTACAACCACTTTATAGTGAAAGAGGTTGAAGACCCTGTAGGAGTGTGAATCCTTTCCGTAGCCAAGCATAAAACTGTCATGTGCTTTCGGTGCAAATTTTGAAGTGTGATGTTGTCACACCCCGGATGTAACTTGCCATATTTGTAACTCCAACTCTTGCCATTTTAGGCTTTAAGTTATGAGTTTTCCCTTCGTGGTTAGGTTATTGTCTTCATTTTTGCATTTTGTCCATGTCATGCATTTCATATCACGTCATCCTGTGCATCGCATTTGCATTCGTGTTCGTCCCATGCATCCGAGCATTTTCCCCGTTGTCCGTTTTGCAATCCGACACTCCCACATGCACCGGCGCACCCCTCTTGTCTCCTTTTGTGACCGGGTGTTAAACGTTCTTGGAATGGACCTAGATTTGCCAAGCGGCCTTGGTACACCGCCAGTAGACCGCCTGTCAAATTTCGTTCCATTTGGAGCCCGTTTGATGCTCCAACGGTTAACCGGGTAACCGCGAAGGCCCCTTTTATGTTGCAGCCCAACACCCCTCGAAACAGCCCAATAACCCATCTAAACCATCTCCATGTCCTCCGTCGTCGGATCACGATCGTGTTGGCGAAAACAACACCTCATTTGGACACTCCTACCTCCTTCTATCTATAAATAGGAGCCCCTCCCCGAATTTTGCGTAGATGAAACCCTAGCCAAGCTCCTCTCGTGCCGTCGAACACGTCCGCATCTGCCGGATGCGTCCGCCTCCGCCACCCGACCACTCACAGCACGCCGCGTGTCCGCCACCGCCACCCAGCGCCGCCGGCCCGCTCGGCCCGCTGCTGGCCCCCGTGGGACCATCACCCAAGCGCGCTGCCCGATCGGTGCGCCGCCTCCCCACCGCCCGCGCCTTCATCAACGGCCGCCTCCACCGTCCTTCACGCAGATCCGCTGCTACCGCGCTTCTCGCCGCCGGCCGCCGCGACCACGTCGAGCCCGCGCCCGACTTTGACGTCCCGCGGCGCCGCTCCCCGTCCTCCGGCCGAATCCGTCGCCGGCCGGCATGATCCGCATCTCTGGCGACCTCTCCTCACCTCCGGCCGCCTCCCCGCTCCATCTCCAGTGAAGTTCCGACCAGATTCGGTGAACCTCGTGGACCGTGCCCGGAAACCCTAGATCTCGCGAGGTTGACCCTGTTTTTCTCTAAGTCCTTGTTATATTCATGCCATGTTCATCATGTTGTATCTCGGTGTTCGTAGCTCCAAATCATGCATATGATATATCAAATTGTTCGTTTCGTTGATCTTTTCATGTTAGGAGCTTTTCCATGCATGTTACTATCGGTTATGATGTCATTTTCATTAATGCAAGAGTGCTATAAAATGTTAGGGGCTGGTACTTATCAGATTATGAGGTTTTGTCATTTTTGTTGCATTGATGTGTGCATTATATGGGCATGAGGTCTACATGACTTTTGAACTACACCATGCCATCTTTACAGAGGTGCTTGTCTTGTATTTTTGAGATCTATGTGGTGACTAGCACAAGCATGCAAAGTAGCCTCCACAATGTTTCTGTTTTTAGGGACTTAGAATTTTGCTAAGTCCTTTTCCTGTTGTTATTATGATGCCATGTAAACTTGATACTACAGTGAGATCCATGCTTGTTTTGAGTTACTTCAATAAGGATGTTTTGAACATGTGGTCATGCTCTATCCATCCATGCCCTTGTTTGCAATTATAGAGTTGTCTAGGTTGGCATTTGCTTGCTCTACTTTTGCTATAAAATGTTCCTTGCAGAATGTTAACGTGTTAATCAATATTGCCATGGTTGTTGCTAGTGATCCATGCAACCTATGAACTTTCTCTTGCCATGGTTAGCTTCATGAACATGTCGTCTTGCTGTTGGTATGCTTCTTATGTCATGCGATGCTTTGTGGTGAGTGGCACGAGCTCGCAACAACATGAACCAAAAAAAATTGGGCAAAGGATATCACTTATAAAATCACAGAAAGTCTGAAACTGTTAATAAAACTTGCTATGTTTACATGGGTTCCATCATACCTTATGTGCCTTTTTGGATCATGATTAGTAAGGGAATTTTGATCTATTCTTCTAGTAGAATCATGCCATGCCTTAGTTTTCTATGATATGGTCCTGTAGCATGTTGTTTTCTTGCTCTAAACATTGCTTCCTGATGTTCTTTTGACATGTTAGTAATTTCTCCAAGTCTGTGAAGCTAATATCTTTTGCACTTTTGCCATGCTTGTTTGAACCTGTTCTATTGTGATTTAGCTGTAGCTCAATGTTCATGTTTTGTCAAGCATCTCTTGTAAATCACTGCCATATGCTTTCTTGCTATGTTGGAGTGCAGTAGCTTAGTTTCTTGTTGCATTCTAGATGTCATTGTGTTGTTAATCGCAGAATTGTGCCATTCTTGTTTTGCTTACCATTTGCAAAATGTGCATCCATTTCCGGTGATCTTTATATCGATTTCAACTGAAATCATCTCATCTTTACAGCGGCACACTTGGTTTTCCAAGTTCATGCCTTGATCATTCTTTCGCTTCCGAAGCACGCATAGGCATTGCATATCATGTCTTGCATATCATGCCATGTTGCTTATGCATTGCACCGTGGTTGATTGTTGTTCCTTTGCTTGTGTTCTTGCCTTGGGTAGAGCCCGGAGATGAGTACGTTACCGAGGAACCTTTTTTATGCTATCGAGGATCAAGCTTTCGACAGCTCTGAGAACTTTGCAGGCAATATGACCATACCCTCAAAATCACTTCTATCTTTGCTTGCTAGTTGTTCGTTCTATCGCTATGCCGCGCTACCTACCACTTGCTATATCATGCCTCCCATATTGCCATGCCAAACCTCTAACCCACCTTTCCTAGCAAACCATTGTTTGGCTATGTTACCGCTTTTGCTCAGCTCCTCTTATAACGTTGCTAGTTGCAGGTGAAGATGAAGCTTATTCCATGTTGGAACATGGATATTGTTGGGATATCATTATTATCTCTTATTTACTTTAATGCATCTATATACTTGGTAAAGGGTGGACGGCTTGGCCTTCTGCCTGGTGTTTTTTTCAACTCTTGCCACCCTAGTTTCCGTCATACCGGTGTTATGTTCCTTCATTTTGCGTTCCTTACGCGGTTGGGTGTTATGGGAACACCTTGACAGTTCGCCTTGAATAAAACTCCTCCAGCAAGGCCCAACCTTGGTTTTACCATTTGCCTACCTACCACCGTATACCTTTCCCTTGGGTTCTGTACACTCAAGGGTCATCTTTATTTTAAACCCCCCCGGGCCAGTGCTCCTCAGAGTGTTGGTCCGAACCGAGTAGACTCCAGGGCCACCTCAGGGAAACTTGAGGTTTGGTTTTACTCGTAGGATGTCTCATCCGGTGTTGCCCTGAGAACGAGATACGTGTGACTCCTATCGGTATTTGTTGGCACATCGAGTGGCTTTGCTGGTCTTGTTTTACCATTGACGAAATGTCTTGTAACCGGGATTCCGAGACTGATCGGGTGTTCCCGGGAGAAGGAATATCCTTCGTTGACCGTGAGAGCTTGTGATGGGCTAAGTTGGGACATCCCTGCAGGGTATAAACTTTCGAGAGTCATGCCCGCGGGTATGTGGCAGATGGGAATTTGTTAATATCCGGTTGTAGGGAATTTGACACTTAACTTGATTAAAATGATCAACCGCGTGTGTAGCCATGATGGTCTCTTTTCAGCGGAGTCCGAGAAGAGAACACGGTGTCGTGTTATACTTGAACGTAAGTAGCGTCAGGGTCACTTATTGATCACTTATAGCTTCTCGACCGTGCGTTGCTTCTCTTCTCGCTCTTATTTGCGTATGTTAGCCACCATATATGCTTAGTGCTTGTTGCAGCTCCACCTCACAACCCTTTCCTACCCTTATGCTTAAATAGTATTGCTCTTGTGGGTGTGAGATTGCTGAGTCCTCGTGACTCACAGATACTTTCAAACAGATGCAGGTGCCGATGATGCTAGTGCAGGGGACGCTACCGAACTCAAGTGGGAGTTCGACGAGGATTTGGGCCATTACTATGTTTCTTTTCCTGATGATAAGTAGTGGAGCCCAGATGGAATGATCGGGGATCTAGCATTTGGGGTTGTCTTCCTTTATTTTTGGTTTCGTAGTCAGACCTTTGATTGTACTTTGGATGATGTATGGATTATTTATGTATTGTGTGAAGAGGCGATTGTAAGCCAACTCTTTATCCCTTTCTTGTTCAATACATGGGATGTGTAAAGATTACCCCTCTTGCGACAAGCCTAGCATGCGGCTATGCCTCTAAGTCGTGCCCCAACACGTGGGATATATAGCCGCATTGTGGGTGTTAGAAGTTGGGTATCAGAGCCATCCCAGACTTAGGAGCCCCCTGCTTGATCGAATCGCTGATGTTGTTGAGTCTAGAACAAAATGTTTTGAGTCTTAGGATTATATATATCGGAGAGTAGGATTCTTTTTACTCCTCAGTCCCTTCGTTGCTCTGGTGAGGCCTCCTGACATAGAAGTTTTGACTCTTGTCTCCTAAAATTTCACGAAAAAAATTAGGATCACGCAGGTATCTTGGAATCGTTCCGATAGTCTTGTGACGAGAACATTGTTCTTGGTGCCTCCTGACATTTATGGGTTGTGGCAGTGTCCCGGGAAGTTGAGCTCCGAGGTGTTGTCGTCACAATTTTATCGTTGGAGTTCTGGAATACCTGAGTTCACCGACATCGGAAATCTCTTTTATGCAGTTTTTGGTGAGATAACCTCGACGACACCCAGTACTAGGGCGGGAGTTCAGGAGTATTGCCATAACTCGTATAACAGATGCTTTTCGAAGGTTGAGGTACATGATTTCCGAAGGTTTCTTGACATAACTGGTATAACGGATACTTGTACCAGATTGTGTTTCAACACCAGAGATAGAAATATCATTAGGATTCTCAGGTGTGTCTATAACAGGTTCACTAGAAGCATGCAAAGTCCTATCATTTTTCTTTTTCTTCCTCTTAGAACGACTAGGTGCATCAATGTTATTTCTCTGAGAATCTTGCTCAATTCTCTTAGGATGGCCCTCAGGATACAAAGGTTCCTGAGTCACTTTACCTCCTCTAGTTGCAACTCTAATAGCAAAGTCATTATTCTTACTATTCAATTCATTGAGAAAATCTTTCTGAGCTTTGAGTACTTGTTCTACTTGAGTGGTAACCATAGAAGCATGTTTACTAATGATTTTAAGTTCACCTTTAACTCGAGACATATAATCACCCAAGTGTTCAATCATATAAGCATTGTGTTTCAGTTGTCTACCAAAATAAGCATTTAAATCTTCTTGCTTAACCATAAAGTTATCAAACTCATCTAAGCATTGGCTAGCAGACTATTACTAGGAATATCACCTTCATCAAATCTATAGAGAGAATTTACCTTTACTACCTATGTTGGGTTATCAAGACCATGTATTTCTTCAATAGGTGATGAATTAAGACCATGTATTTCTTCAATAGGAGGTAAATTCTTAACATCTTCAGCTTTTATACCTTTTTCTTTCATAGATTTCTTTGCCTCTTGCATATCTCTGGGACTGAGAAATAGAATACCCCTTTTCTTCGGAGTTGGCTCAGGAGTTGGTTCAGGAAGTGCCCAATTATTTTCATTAGTCAACATATTATTCAATAGAATTTCAGCTTGATCAACGGCTCTTTCCCCGAAAACACAACCAGCACAACTATCCAGGTAATCTCTAGAAGCATCGGTTAGTCCATTATAAAAGATATCAAGTATTTCATTTCCTTGAGAGGATGATCAAGCAAAGCATTAAGTAATTGGAGAAGCCTCCCCCAAGCTTGTGGGAGACACTCTTCTTCAATTTGAACAAAATTATATATTTCTCTTAAAGCATCTTGTTTCTTATGAGTGGGCAAATATTTAGCAAAGAAGTAATAAATCATATCTTGGGGACTATGCACACAACCAGGATCAAGAGAATTAAACCATGTTTTAGAATCACCCTTTAAAGAGAATGAAACAATTTAAGGATATAATAGTAGCGAGTTTTCTCATCATTAGTAAACAGGGTAGCTATATCATTTAATTTAGTAAGATGTGCCACAACAGTTTCAGATTCATAGCCATAGAAAGGATCAGATTCAAGCAAAGTAATTATATCGGGATCAACTGAGAAATCATAATCCTTATCAGTAATAAAGATAGGTGAAGTAGCATAAGAAGGATCATATTTCATTCTAGCATTTAGAGATTTTTCTTTTAGCTTAGCTAATAGTTTCTTAAGATCACTTCTATCATTGCAAGAAAGAAAGTCTCTTGAAGTTTCTTCATCCATAACATAACCCTCAGGAACAACAGGCAATTCATATCTCGGGGGAGAATCTTCATCATCACTTTCATCAATATTATCAGTTTCAATAATTTCATTCTCTCTAGCCCTAGCAAGTTGTTAATCAAGAAATTCATCAAGTGGCATAGTAGTATCAAGCATAGAAGTAGTTTCATCATAAGTATCATGCAAAGAAGAAGTGGCGTCATCAATAACATGCGACCTATCAGAATCAATAGCATGTGTAGGTGTCGCAAGTTTACTCAAAACAGAAGGTGAATCAAGTGCAGAGCTAGATGGTAGTTCCTTACCTCCCCTCGTAGTTGAGGGAAAAATCATGGTTCTTTGATCTTTCAAGTTCTTCATAGTGATAAGCAGATATAACTCCCAAGTAACTCAAAGAATAGAGCTATGCTCCCCGGCAACGGCACCAGAAAATAGTCTTGATAACGCACAAGTATAGGGGATCACAACAGTTTTCGAGGGTAGAATATTCAACCCAAATTTATTGATTCGACACAAGGGGAGCCAAAGAATATTCGCAAGTATTAGCAACTGAGTTGTCAATTCAACCACACCTGGAAACTTAATATCTGCAGCAAAGTATTTAGTAGCAAAGTAATATGATAGTAGTGGTAACGATAGCAAAAGTAATATTTTTGGGTTTTGTAGTGATTGTGGCAGTAGCAGTGGAAAGGTAAATAAGCGAAGAACAATATATGAAAAGCTCGTAGGCAATGGATTGGTGATGGAGAATTATGCCGGATGCGATCGATCATGCAACAGTTATAACAGAGGGTGACACATAACTAGCTCCAGTTCATCAATATAATATAGGCATGTATTCCGAATATATTTATACATGCTTATGGAAAAGAACTTGCGTGACATCTTTTGTCCTACCCTCCCGTGGCAGCGGGGTCCTATTGGAAACTAAGGGATATTAAGGCCTCCTTTTAATAGAGTACTGAACCAAAGCATTAACACATAGTGAATACATGAACTCCTCAAACTACGGTCATCACCGGGAGTGGTCCCGATTATTGTCACTTCGGGGTTGCCGGATCATAACACATAGTAGGTGACTATAGACTTGCAAGGTAGGATCAAGAACAAACATATATTCATGAAAACATAATAGATTTAGATCTGAAATCATGGCACTCGGGCCCTAGTGACAAGCATGAAGCATAGCAAAGTCATAGCAACATCAATCTAAGAACATAGTGGATACTAGGGACCAAACCCTAACAAAACTAACTCGATTACATGATAAATCTCATCCAACCCATCACCGTCTAGCAAGCCTACGATGGAATTATTCACGTACGGCGGTGAGCATCATGAAATTGGTGATGGAGGAAGGTTGATGATGACGATGGCGACGGATTCCCCTCTTCGGAGCCCCGAATGGACTCAAGATCAGCCCTCCCGAGAGAGTTTAGGGCTTGGCGGCAGCTCCGTATCATAAAATGCGATGAATCCTTCTCTTATTTTTTTTCTCCCTGAACACGAATATATGGAGTTGGAGTTGAGGTCAGTGGAGCGTCAGGGGGCCCACGAGGCAGGGGGGCACGCCCAGGGGGTAGGCGCTCCCCCCACCCTCGTGGACAGGGTGTGGGCCCCCTGACATGGATTCTTCTTCCAGTATTTTTTATATATTCCAAAAATAATCTCCTTTGATTTTCAGGTCATTCTGAGAACTTCTATTTCTGCACAAAAATAACACCATGGCAATTCTGCTGAAAACAGCGTCAGTTCAGGTTAGTTCCATTGAAATCATGCAAGTTAGAGTCCAAAACAAGGGCAAAATTGTTTGGAGAAGTAGATACGATGGAGACGTATCATGGTAGTAAGTGTAGAGTAGTGAGTAGGGCCAAATAAGTCCATGTGAAGCAGCTCGAAGGGACGTGATGTCGTCATGCTTGTCCTCGAGGGATGCTTGGCCCTAGTCATCTTCCCAGCTTCGCAGGCACCACATAGATGAACCCTCTTGAACTTTATGACCTCGATGCCTACGACATGCTTCTTCTTCGCGAGAGTGCAAAAGTTCCTCATGCCGGCATACCCTAGCCTCTGATGCGAGAGCTAGCACTCTGAAGCTTTTGCTTGAAGACATATGGCTAACTGCAGTCCTGCTGAGAAATATACCAAATACAAATCCACTTTTCGATACCCTTCAAAGAATAGAGATTTGTCAGACTCCATAAGCACAAGTGTCAGTGTCAAAACCGGCGGATCTCGGGTAGGGGGTCCCGAACTGTGCGTCTAGGGTCGATGGTAATAGGAGACAGGGGACACGATGTTTACGCAGGTTCGGGCCCTCTTGATGGAGGTAATGCCCTACGTCCTGCTTGCTTGATCTTGATGAGTATGAGGATTACAAGAGTTGATCTACCTCGAGATCGATGTGGCTAAACCCTAGAAGTCTAGCATGTATGATTATGATTGTCTCTACGGACTAAACCCTCCAGTTTATATAGACACTGGAGGGGCCTAGTGTTGTACAGAGTCGGTTTTACAAAGGAAGGAATATACATATCCAAACGCCAAGCTTGCCATCCACGCAAAGGAGAGCCCCATTCGGACATGGGAAGAAGTATTCTGTCTTGTATCTTCATAGCCCATTTATCCGGCCCATGTTACATAGCCCAAATGTCCGAGGACCCCTTAATCCAGGACTCCCTCAGTAGCCCCTGAACCA
Source organism: Triticum urartu (assembly GCF_003073215.2). Classification (NCBI taxonomy): domain Eukaryota; kingdom Viridiplantae; phylum Streptophyta; class Magnoliopsida; order Poales; family Poaceae; genus Triticum; species Triticum urartu. The sequence continues at coordinate 382,744,707 of NC_053025.1, read as the reverse complement.
GGCTTCAATGATGATTTGTCCGGCGCGCAGATTGTCTTCGGTATTGCAAGGCGGGTTCCTCCTCTGAATACTCAAAAACAGCCTTCGAACACAGAAAACGCGTCCGGCTCTGCAAAACAAGTAACACACACACACACGGAGAAAATATGATATTTCACGAGTCCAATCTACTGATAACTTTTGTAGCTTGACATCACGTCGCTGCCCGGTCATTATTTTAAACCATTTTTTAGCCTCACTTGTAACACCCACAATGCGGCTATATCTCCCACGTGTCGGGGCATGACTTAGAGGCATAGCCGCATGGTAGTTTTGTCGCAAGAGGGCTAATCTTCACACAATCCCACGTACTGAATAAGGAAGGGATAAAGAGTTGGCTTACGATCGCCACTTCACACAAATAACAAGTTAAACATACATCATACAAAGTACAATCAAGGTCCGACTACGGAACCAAAATAAAAAGAAGACAACCCCAAATGCTAGATCCCCGATCATCCCAACTGGGTACTAATACTAATCATCCGGAAAAGACACATAACAACGACCAAGGTCTTCATCGAGCTCCCACTTGAGCTCGGTTGCGTCAGCTGCACTGGTATCATCGGCCCCTGCAACTGTTTGGAAGTATCTGTGAGTCACGAGGAATCAACAATCTCACACCCGTGAGGGTAAGGTAATGTGGTGGAGCTGCAGCAAGCACTAAGCATATATGGTGGCTAACGTACGCAAATAAGAGCAAGAAGAGAAGCAACGCAACGGCCGTAAAGCTAGAAGTGATCAAGAAGTGATCCTGAAAGTACTTACGTACAAGCATAACCCAAGACCATGTTCTCTTCCCGGACTCCGCCAAAAAGAGACCATCACGGCTACACACGTGGTTGATGCATTTTAACTAAGTTATGTGTCAAGTTCTCTACAACCGGATATTAACAAATTTCCATCTACCACATAACCGCGGGCACGGCTCTCGAAAGTTTATACCCTGCAGGGGTGTCCCAACTTAGCCCATCACAAGCTCTCATGGACAACGAAGGATATTCCTTCTCCCAGAAAGACCCGATCCGACTCGGAATCCCGGTTACAAGACATTTCGACAATGGTAAAACAAGACCAGCAAAGCCGCCCGATGTGCCGACAATCCCGATAGGAGCTGCACATATCTCCTTCTCAGGGCAACACCGAATGAGACATCCTACGAGTAAAACCAGCCATCAATTTTCCCCGAGGTGGCCCCACAGTCTACTCAGTTCGTACCAACACTTAGAGAAGCATTGGCCTAGGGGGGGTTAAAGTAAAGATGACCCTCGGGAGCGCGACTCCCCAGGGGAAAGTATTGGTGGTGGTGAGGCAAATGGTAAAACCAAGGTTGGGCCTTGCTGGAGGAGTTTCATTCAAAGCGAACTATCAAGGGGTTCGCATAACACCCAACCCTATAAGGAACGCAAAATCAGGGAACATAACACCGCTATGATGGAAACTAGGGCGACAAGAGTGGAACAAAACACCAGGCATAAGGCCGAGCATTCCACCGTTTACCAAGTATATAGATGCATTAATTCAATTAATAGATATTGTGATATCCCAATATATCCATGTTCCAAACATGGAACGAACTTCAACTTCACCTGCAACTAGCAACTGTATAAGAGGGGCTGAGCAAAAGCGGTAACATAGCCAAACAACGGTTTGCTAGGAAGGTGGATTAGAGGCTTGACATGGAAATATGGGAGGCATGATATAACAAGTGGTAGGTAGCGCGACATAGCGATAGAACAAACAACTAGCAAGCAAAGATAGAAGTGATTTCGAGGGTATGGTCATCTTGCCTGCAAAGTTCTCAGAGTTGTTGAAAGCTTAATCCTTGAAAGCGTACTCAACAGGTTCCTCGTAGACGTACTCGTCTCCCGGCTCTACCCAAGGCAAGAACACAAGCAAAGGAACAACAATCAAACACGGTGCCATGCACAAGCAAAATGATGCGAAACATGGCATGATATGCAAGATATGATATGCAATGCATATGCGTGCTCCGTAAGGAAATAATGATCAAGGCATGAACTTGGCAAACAAATATTCCGCTGGAAAGATGAGATGATTTCTCTCGAAATCGATATAAAGATCACCACAAACGGATGCACGGTTTGCAAATGGCAAGCAAAACAAGAATGACGCAAATCTGCGATTAACAACATGATAGCACTTAGAATGCAACAAGAAACTAAGCTACTGCACTCCAACATAGCAACAAAGCATATGGCAGTGACGTACTAGAGATGCTTGACAGAACATCAACACTGAGCTACGGCTAATACACACAACAACAGGCTCGAACAAGCATGGCAAAAGTGCAAAAGATATCAGCTGCACAGACTTAGTGAAAATACTAGCATGTCAAAAAACAACATCAGGAAGCACTGTTTAGAGCCAGCAAACAACATGCTACAGGAGCTTATCATAGAAAACAAAGGCATGGCATGATTCTACTAAAAGCATAGAACAAAAGTCTCTTACTGAAGATGAGCCAAAAAGGCACAGAAAATATGATGGCACCCATGTAAACATAGCAAGTTTTATTAGCAACGACCATGGCAATATTGATTAACATGTTAACAAACTGCCAGGAACATTTTGTAGCAAAAGTAGAGCAAGAAAAATGACATGCTAGGGCACTCCATAATTGCAACCAGGGGCATGAATGGATAGGGCATAACCACATGTTCAAAACATCCTTACTGAAGTATCTCAAAATAAGCATGGATCTCATGGTAGCATCAAGTTTACATGGCATCAAAATAACAACAGGAAAAAGACTTGGCGAAATCCTAAGTGCCTAAAAACAGCAACATCACGGAGCCTAGTTTGCATGCTTGTTCTGGTCACCACATAGATCACAAAAATACAAGACATGCACCTCTGTAAGGATGGCATGTTGTAGTTCAAAACACATGTAGACCTCATGCTCAAAGGATGCACACATCAAATGCAACAAAAATGACAAATCACCATGATCTGATAAGTACCAGCAGCTAACATTTTATAGCACTCTTGCAACAAAGAAAATTGCATCGTAATTAACAGTAACATGCATGTAAATGATTCTAACATGAAGAGCTTAATGATACGAACATTTCGACACATCATATGCATGATTTGGAGTCACGGTCCCCGAGATATAACATGTCAAAGAGGGCATAAAAATAACACAGAGAAAGGACTTGGAAGAATTTCAACCTCCAAAAAGTCAACGTGGGACGGAGAGATCCGGGGCACGGGGAGGCTGTTTGGTTGAGATCCCGGTGGATCTCGTCCCGATCCACCAGATCCGACAGGCGAACTTCGGCGAGGCGGCGCGACCTCCGGCGACGCGAGGAAGGAGGCCGGTGAGGCGACGGAGGTCGAGGCGGGGCGCTGCTCCGGCGAGGGGAGGCGCAGGGTGGCGGCCATGGCGTCGAGGCGGCAGGGGACGTCACCGGCGGCGGACGCTAGCGCGGCGGAGCTGGGCGGTTGCAAGGCGGCGCCGGCGGGTGGAGGCGGCGGCTCGCGTGGCGGCGGCGCTGAGGGTCGGCGGCAGTGGGGCGGTGGTGCGCGCCGCCAAGGCGGCTACTGGCGGAGGCAGGCGGCGCTGGCGAATGCGAGCGGCGCTGGCGAATGCGAGCGGCGGGCGGGCAAGCTCAGGCAGCGCACGGGCCTGGGCGGTGGCGGATGGGCCCCGCGGGCCCGAGACGGGCTCGGCGGGCCGGCACGGTGGGAGGAGAGAGGAGGCGCAGTGGTGCTGATGTGGCGCGACGGGGTTGGTCCGGGCCGGCTGCGCGGACATGTCCGGCGTGGGATGGACGTGTCCGGCGGCGCGAGGAAGATGGTTAGGGTTTCATTCGCGAATTTTCGGGGAGGGGCACATATTTATAGGTAGAAGGAGGTAGGAGTGTCCAAATGAGGTGCGGTTTTCGCCCACACGATCATGATCCGACGACGGAGAACATGGAGGTGGTTTAGATGGGTTATTGTGCTGTTTGAAGGGGTGTTGGGCTGCAACCTAAAGAGGCTTTTGCGGTTACCCGGTTATCCATTGGGGCATCAAACGGCCTCCAAATGGAACGAAATTTGACAGGCGGTCTACCGGTGATGTACCAAGGCCACTTGACAAATATCGGTCCATTCCAAGAACGTTTAACTCCCGCTCACGAAAAGAGACAAGAGGGGTGTGTCGGGTGCATGTGGGAGTGTCGGATTGTGAAACGGACAACGGGGAAACTGACCGGATGCATGAGACGAACAAGAATGCAAATGAGATGGACATGACGACATGATATGAAATGCATGACATGAACAAAACGCAAAATGAAAGACAAAACCCAACCACGAAGGAAAAATCATATCGCCTCTCTAGAAAAAGGCAAGAGTCGAAATTACAAATATGGAAAGTTGTATCTAGGGCATTACAACACTCCACCACTATAAGAGGATCTCGTCCCGAGATCTAGGATGGCGCTAGAGAGAAAACGGAATATGAAGAGAAGAGGTAAAACTAAGTTGCTTCTTTGACAAACGAGTCAAACTAAAGAACCTTGATAGGTTAAACAATTTCGAGAAAATAATACAATGGAGATGAACGAAGTTGGAAACACTCCGTTAGAATAGAGGAACGAGGAAGAACAAATTCGGATAGCACTCCGGTTGAGAGGAGATGCAAGACTTGAAAATATGAAAGGAACTTGAGCAGAGGACACAACACTCCGTTTAAATGGATAAGCATGAAACGAACATGATCCTCACAATTCAAGATTATGACTGAAGAGAGCAACATCACAATGCCTCCAGAAGAAAGAATAGAAGATAGATCATTGGAATGAAGGAATGGAGAAGAAAATGCCAACTTCTGCCACAAAAGAGATTGGAGAGCGCCCTTCCAAGAAGGTTATAACGGAGTTGTTGGAAAAGAATCAGCAACGAAACACATAAACTTGTAGTGGGCTTATGGAGAAATTCTCAAAATTGAGGAGAAATTCTGCCACTACGGAAACAAAAGATTGGATTGATATCAATAAGGAGACAAGAAACTTATTTCACCGGGAGGATAAATGAAGAACTTGGGTCATTTATGAGCACCATAAATAGCAGCAATCCTTAGGGAAAGCTTCAGGTGAAATATAACCCAATATACTCTAATGAAGAGATTGATGGATTGAAAAGATGTCTTGAGCGAAGAGAAAATGATGGATTTAGATATGTCACTCTTGAAAAGTTGTGAATCATGAAATACGAAGGGAAATTATCAACAATGAAATAACACCACCTCAAAAGATGAGATATGAAAGAATTGCACTTCGGATGCAAATTGAAGAATGCTTAAACTCCTCAAAACAAGAGATTTGTTGAACGCCATGTTTATTTTAGAGTATAGCTTGACGGATCTAAGCTTCGAGAGAAAACTTGAAGAAGAATAGAAGAATGAAAGGAATCCTTGATGAACCACCATGTAGAGCCTCCATGAAGAACTCCGGATAGGAAATGATAACATAAAAGAATTGAAGGTCTGAAGCGAACAACATTGAAGCCTTGCAATGATTAGATGGAGCTTCGTGATGATATAATTGAGATATCTTGGAACTACGGGAAAGTATGAAGCACTTGAACCGATAATTTATTTATCCTGAACACACTCCGGAAGAATGAATCCATCACTTGGATGAAGCACGAATAAGAATTATGTTATGCATATCCTTCACCTATTTAAATTGATGACAAGCAACAGATTTGGCATACTACTAATTCTCATAGAAAGGATTAAGAGAGATATAACGCAAACTTGAGAAAAGACTTCAAGAACCGCCGGTAGGATTGGAAAGAACGAATGAATTGATATGATAACCAAGGAAGGGAACTCTTGAATGAACCACCATAAGAATTCAAAATGAAAGTAGCAAAGGCACAATTCACCGGGAAGAATTGGAGAACGAATGAAGATACTTGAGGGGATTTGGATACATGAGAACGAAGATATCATGAGCAGACTAGAGAATACTTGAACGATGCAATGGTAAGATTGGAGAACGAGAGCTGAAAGCTAAGAATGAACCCGAAATGATGGCCTCCGAAGAATCAAACTGAAAGGACTCATGAATTGATCCGGATGGGTGAAAAGAATTCTCATAATCAAAAACAATTATGAGAGGATGGCATCAAGCTTGAACTACACATCTTTGGAAAAAATGGGTAATATTGGGAGGAGAAACTCTTCTTCGGTCTTCAAATGCAGAGAATGACGATGAGAAACACCACCATGAATTGTTGAGGCATTCCGGAATGAAAAATAGAAAGGTTGAACCAAGGATGAAAATAATTTGAAAAACGATCTTGGAAAGGCATTTGACTGATGGTAATTCATTCTTATGTCAAACTTGGAGAAGAATTTGAGAGTAGCTCCGATATAAAAAGAGTTAGGTAAGATCCTGGAAAAAGACATGTGGGTTAAGGCCCACTCAAAAGATACATCGTTGAACGATTTTTAAGAGAGATTGCATCGGTTGAATTAAATAGCTTGTATGAGATAACATCCTCGAAATAGCTTGAATGGATTAGGAGCGAAAACACGAATCTTCTGAGATATCTTCGGCACTCCGGAACAAATGAATAGTGAGAGTTGAATGATAAAGAGGTGCACCGGCATGAGAAAACATTTGAAACGACGAAAAGGATATGATCAACACCAAAAGATTGCATTGAAAACACCAGGGAAGATAAGAGAACAAAGAATGATAAACTTGAGGCTTCCTTTAGCATCTTCATGAGAATCACCGGATAAGAACACTGAAAGAAAGGAATGAAGAGACTTCACTGGAAAACAAAGGGTAGGAGGGTGGGAAAACAAAGGCAACTTGGGCAGACGGAACGAACACCATTGGGAAAACTGAGAGGTGGTCTTGCAAATGTTGACATGATCGGATCCACTTGGAGAGAAAGACATCAGTTGGGAAATAATTGGCATGACCACCTTGATGAACAAGAAGGATTAATACTCTCATAGAAATATGAGAGCATCGCTTAGGAAAGGTATGGAATCAACACTTGACATTGAAGCAACTCAAATACCACAAACCAAATCAAAACAAAGGATTGGCTTATAGAATAAGCCGTAACAAACATATGATAGACCCCATATCGTATCATGTGTCTGTTGGAAAGATATTCTAGGAGCTACTTGAATTCGCCCTATAGTGAGTCGTATTACAATTCACTGGCCGTCGTTTTACAACGTCGTGACTGGGAAAACCCTGGCGTTACCCAACTTAATCGCCTTGCAGCACATCCAGTTGTATCCATCATTCAACACATAACCAAGAAACCTTCGGAAATCGTGTACCTCAACCTTCGAAAAGCATCCGTTATATGAGTTATGGCAATGCTCCTAAACTCCCGCCCCAGTACTGGCTAGCGTCGAGGTTATCTCACCAACAACTGCATAAAAGAGATTTTTGATGTCGGCGAACTCAGGTATTCCAGAACTTCAACGATAAAATTGTGACGACAACACCTCGGAGCTCAACTCCCCAGGACACTTCCACAACCCCTAAATGTCAGGAGGCACCAAGAACAATGTTCTCGTCACAATACTATCGGAACGATTCCAAGATACCCGCGTGATCCTAAAAAAATTCATGAAATTTTAGGAGAGAAAAGTCAAAACTTCTACATGAGGAGGCCTCACCAGAGCGACGAAGGGACTGAGGATTAAAAAAGAATCCTACTCTCCAATATTTATAATCCTAAGACTCAAACATTTTGTTCTAGACTCAACAATGTCAGTGATTCGATCAAGCAGGGGGCTCCTAAGTCGGGGATGGCTCTGATTACCAAATTGTAACACCGATAATGCGGCTATATCTCCCACGTGTCGGGGCACGACTTAGAGGCATAGCCGCATGGTAGTTTTGTCGCAAGAGGGAGAATCTTCACACAATCCCATGTACTGGATAAGAAAGGGATAAAGAGTTGACTTACAATCGCCACTTCACACAAATAACAAGTTGAACATACATCATACAGAGTACAATCAAGGTCCGACTACGGAACCAAAATAAAAGAAGACAACCCCAAATGCTAGATCCCCGATCGTCCCAACTGGGCACCACTACTGATCATGTGGAAAACACACATAACAACGACCAAGGTCTTCATCGAGCTCCCACTTGAGCTCGGTTGCGTCACCTGCACTGGTATCATCGGCACCTACAACTGTTTGGAAGTATCTGTGAGTCACGAGGACTCAACAATCTCACACCTGCGAGATCAAGATTATTTAAGCTTATGTGTAGGGTAAGGTAATGAGGTGGAGCTGCAGCAAGCACTAAGCACATATGGTTGCTAACATATGCAAATAAGAGTGAGAAGAGAAGCAACGCAACGGTCGTGAAGCTAGAAGTGATCAAGAAGTGATCTTGAAACTACTTACGTACAAGCATAACACAAGACCGTGTTCTCTTCCCGGACTCCGCCGAAAAGAGACCATCACGGCTACACACGCGGTTGAGGCATTTCAATTAAGTTAAGTGTCAAGTTCTCTACAATCAGATATTAACGAATTTCCATTTGCCACATATCCGCGGGCACGGCTCTCGAAAGTTTATACCCTGCAGGGGTGTCCCAACTTAGCCCATCACAAGCTCTCACGGTCAATGAAGGATATTCCTTCTCCCGAAAAGACCTGATCCAACTCATAATCCCGGGTACAAGACATTTCGACAATGGTAACACAAGACCAGCAAAGCCGCCCGATGTGCCGACAATCCCGATAGGAGCTGCACATATCTCCTTCTGAGGGCAACACCGGATGAGACATCCTACGAGTAAAACCAGCCCTCGAGTTTCCCCAAGGTGGCCCCGCAGTCTACACAGTTCGGACCAACACTTAGAGAAGCACTGGCCCGGGGGGTTGAAATAAAGATGACCCTCAGGAGCGCGACTGCCAAAGGAAAAGTATAGGTGGTGGTGAGGCAAAGGGTAAAACCAAGGTTGGGCCTTGCTGGAGGGATTTTATTCAAAGCGAACCGTCAAGGGGTTCCCATAACACCCAACCGCGTAAGGAACGCAAAATCAAGGAACATAACACCAGTATGACGGAAACTAGGGCGGCAAGAGTGGAAAAAAACACCAGGCATAAGTCCGAGCGTTCCAACCTTTACCAAGTATATAGATGCATTAATTAAAAATAATAGATATTGTGATATCCCGACATATCCATGTTCCAAACATGGAACAAACTTCAACTTCACCTGCAACTAGCAACGCCATAAGAGGGGCTGAGCAAAAGCGGTAACATAGACAAACAATGGTTTGCTAGGAAGGTGGGTTAGAGGAATGGCATGGCAATATGGGAGGCATGATATAACAAGTGGTAGGTAGCGCGACATAGAGATAGAACGAACAACTAGCAAGCAAAGATAGAAGTGATTTCAAGGGTATGGTCATCTTTCCTGCAAAGTTCTCAGAGTTGTCGAAAGCTTGATCCTCGAAAGCGTACTCAACAGGTTCCTCATACACGTACTCGTCTCCCAGCTCTAACCAAGGCAAGAACATAAGCAAAGAAACAACAATCAAACACGGTGCAATGCACAAGCAACATGATGCGAAACATGGCATGATATGCGAGATATGATATGCAATGCATATGCGTGCTCCAGAAGGAAAGAATGATCAAAGCATCAACTTGACAAACCAAGTATGCCGCTGGAAAGATGAGATGATTTCGGTTGAAATCGATATAAAGATCACCACAAATGGATGCACGGTTTACAAATGGCAAGCAAAACAAGAATGCCGCAAATCTGTGATTAACAACATGATAGTCGTTAGAATGCAACAAGAAACTAAGCTACTGCACTCCAACATAGCAGTGATGTACTAGAGATGCTTGACAAAACATGAACACTGATCTACGGCTAATACACACTAGTATAGGTTCAATCAAGCATGGCAAAAGTTCAAAAGATATCAGCTTCACAGACTGACAATAGCATGTCAAAAACAACATCAGGAAGCACTGTTTAGAGCAAGCAAACAACATGCTACAGGAACATATCATAGAAAACAAAGGCAGGGCATGATTCTACTAAAAGCATGGAACAAAAGTCTCTTACTGAACATGAGCCAAAAAGGCACAGAAAACATGATGGCACCCATGTAAACATAGCAAGTTTTATTAGCAACAACCATGGCAATATTAATTAACATGTTAACAAACTGCCAGGAACATTTTATAGCAAAAGTAGAGCAAGAAGAATGACATGCTAGAGTACTCCATAATTGCAACCAGGGGCATGAATGGATAGAGCATAACCACATGTTCAAAACATCCTTACTAAAGTATCTCAAAATAAGCATGGATCTCATGGTAGCATCAAGTTTACATGGCATCAAAATAACAGCAGGAAAAGGACTTGGCAAAATCCTAAGTGCTTGAAAACAGAAACATCACGGAGCCTAGTTTGCATGCGTGTTCTAGTCACCACATAGATCACAAAAATACAAGACTTGCACCTCTGTAATGATGGCATGTTGTAGTTCAAAACACATGTAGACCTCATGCTCAAAGGATGCACACAACAAATGCAACAAAAATGACAAATCACCATGATCTGATAAGTACCAGCAGCTAACATTTTATAGAACTCTTGCAACAAAGAAAATGGCATCATGGTGAGCTTAACGAGACGAACATTTCGAAAAATCATATGCATGATTTGGCCACGGTCACCGAGATACGACATGTCAAAGAGGGCATAAAAATAACACAGAGAAAGGACTCAGAAGAATTTCAACCTTCGAAAAGACAACGCGGGATGGAGAGATCCGGAAAGGAGAGATCCGGGGTGCGGAGAGGCCGTTTGGTTGAGATCCCGGTGGATCTCATCCTGATCCACTGGATCCGTCCGGCGAACTCCGGAGAGGCGACGCGAGCTCCGGCGACGCGAGGAAGGAGGCCGACGAGGCGACGGAGGTCGAGGCGGTGCGCTGCTCCGGCGAGGGAAGGCATGGGGCGGCGGCCATGGCGTCGTGGTGGCAGGGGACGTCGCCGGCGAGACGCGGGGCGGCGCCGACGAGGCGGAGCTGGCCAGTTGCAGGGCGGCGCCGGCGGGTGGAGGCGGCGGCTCGCGGGGCGGCGGCAGTGGAGCGGTGGCGTGTGCCGGCGAGGCGGCTACCGGCGGAGGTGGGCAGCGGCGATGAAGGCGAGCCGTGGGCGGGCAAGTTTGGGCGGCGCGCGGGCCTGGGCGGCGGCGGATGGGCCCTGCGGGCCCGAGACGGGCTCGGCGGGCCGGCGCGGTGGGAGGAGAGAGGAGGCGCGGTGGTGCTGACGTGGCGCCATGGGGTTGGTCCGGGTCAGCAGTGCGGACATGTCCGGCGCGGGATGGATGTGTCCGGCAGCGCGAGGAGGGAGATGTCTAGGGTTTCATCCCGAATTTTCGGGGAGGGGCACATATTTATAGGTAGAAGGAGGTAGGAGTGCCCAAATGAGGTCCGGTTTTCGCCCACACGATCATGATCCGACGACGGAGAACATGGAGGTGGTTTACATGGGTTATTGGGCTGTTTGAACGGGTGTTGGGCTGCAACTCAAAGAGGCTTTTGCGGTGACCCGGTTAACCGTTGGGGCATCAAACGGCCTCCAAATGGAAAAAAAATTGACAGGCGGCCTACCGGTGATGTACCAAGGCCACTTGACAAATATCGGTCCATTCCGAGAACGTTTAACTCCCGCTCACGAAAAGAGACAAGAGTGGTGCGCCGGGTGCATGTGGGAGTGTCAGATTGCGAAATGGACAACGGGGAAAATAACCGGATGCATGTGATGAACACGAATGCAAATGAGATGCACATGATGACATGATATGAAATGCATGACATGAACAAAATGCAAAAATAAAGACAAAACCCAACCACGAAGGAAAAATCATATCGCATCTCTAGAAAAAGGCAAGAGTCGGAATTACAAATATGAAAAGTTGTATCCGGGGCGTTACATCCCGCTCCATGTTTCAAGATGCGGTTTTAGTGGCACGTCTTGTCGAAGGATAGATCGTGTCCCCTTATTGCGGGATTCTCATCAATACGGGCATGGGTAATCCAACTACGTCATCTGCACAGCCCTTAGGGAATAGGCGAGTTTTAAGTCGAATGGGGAGACGCTTGATATCCGCAGCCTTTATAAAGGGATAAGGATTTCACCTTTTCACCTACGCCTTCTTTCTCTCTGCCCATCCATTCTCGAGCTCTAATACCCAAGCTTCCATCGTTTACACCTCAAAAAAGCACAACAGCCATGTCCAGATCTGGGGCGCAAGGCAAGTGGATGGTTTCCTCCGTCAAGGAGAAGAACATCATCAAGCTCCGGGAGGCTGGGTACTTAGCCCAGGAAATCGCCCACTGGCTTCCAGCAAAGGGGCATAACATCCCTACCCCAGAGCCCCATGAGAGGGTGGTATTCATCCCCCACTTCGTCCACGGATTGGGATTCCCTCTCCACCCATTCGTCCGCGGACTCATGTTCTACTACAGGCTGGATTTCCATGATCTGGCCCCCAACTCCTTCCTCAACATCTCGGCATTCATTGTCATGTGTGAGGCCTTCCTCCGCATCCCACCCAACTTCGGATTGTGGTTAAAGATCTTCAATGTGAAGCCAAAGGTGGTGGGCAGTCAACATGTAGAGTGTGGAGGCACCATGGTGAGCAAGATGCCCAACGTCTCATGGCCCAATGGTACCTTCGTGGAGACTGTCAAAGGGTCGCAACAACAATGGTTATATGTCACAGAGCCTCACGATGCCACCTGGGCCGCGGCTCCCGAATTCCAGTCCGTCGCCCCGATGCATATCACCTCCTGGCTAGAGAAGGTCCTGGACTGGTCTTCATCGGACGAACTGACTGTGCTTCAGACATGCATCAGGAGCATGGTGGACAAGAACATCAAGCTTGTCAATGTGATCCAGGTGATGCTTGTTCGCCGGATCCTTCTGTGCCAAAGTCGGACTTGCCATTTCTGGGAGTTCAATCTGGCCGAGCACCAGACCTCGCAACAGTTCTTCAGCACTACGCACGAAGACATCTGGATGGTGCTCTTTAAGGCCAATGAGACATGGCCGGCGACGACCGAGGACCGTTGGCACGACCTGGCCCATCCTGCCAGTCTGGTAAGTTTTTCGTATTTCAAGGTGTATCCTTTACTTGCATACTCAAGGAAGACGCCTAAGCTTCCCTATTTGTTTGTTCAGGGCTTGACAAAGAAGGTGGAGCGGATTCAGTGGCCAGCTACGCTACCCGAAAACCCAGCAATCCCACTTCTGACGAAGAAGCTGGTTCTGGCGCCCTACCAAGTGCCGGAGAAGAAGGCCAAGAAGAAGGCCAAGGAGACCAAAAGTGGCCTCCGCCGTAAGGGCACTTTGGACGTGACGTCCGAAGACACCGAGACCCACTCCTCCCCCACCGAGGACGAGGAGGAGGAGGAAAGCAACTCTCCCCGGAGGGGGGAAGGAAGAAAATGGGGGCCTCCACGCATCTGGAGGCAGAGGCGGCCAAGAAGGGGAAGGTCTCCCTCGCGGATAACTCCACGTGGGACATCGATAGCAGCTCCGAGTGGCGCCCCAGGGATAAGCCCCTGGCTGAATCATAAGTACTCAAAGACGCGCACGTATATCTAGCTCCTTTAGTCCATAGTTTTAACATGTTGAATCATGCGCTGCAGTCCGGCTCGTTCTGACCTCCAGCGATCCTCATCTTCGGGGAATTCGCTGGATCCGAAGGTGCTAGACAGCGGGTCCCTTCTGGCGACCTCTTCTCCCAAGGCCATGGATGACACCGAGGTGTTTTTTCGAAGGACCTTCCTAGGCTAGGGAGAGACACAGGAGGCCGTCAGGGTGGCGCCAGAGGGTGAAACCTCGACCGCCGGACACATGGGGGAGCAAATCCCCATGGAGACTGGCGATGGGGGCCATATCCAATTCGGCCCCCAGCCGAATACAATTCCGGAAACCTATATGGCTCCAGAATCAAGCAAGCAGCCTCCTTCGAAGGAAGGAGGTGCACCGATTCCACCGGTGACCTCTGTCCATCCAGAGGCACCGGATACTCTACTGGAAGCGATGTGAAGTGCTTCCATTGTTGTGGAACACCGTACCCTCATGGATACGGTGGTTGAGAGGATTCACTCCATGAAGAGCTGACTGACCGAAGCCTGCACAAGCCTTTTAACCGGCTTTGAGGTATGAAATGCAATTTATGCAAAAGGAATGTCATAGTATAGACAGTATCCCCTGAGACACTGTCTAGTGTTCAAAAAGAAAAACCGGACAGATGATCAAATAATTTTCGCAGGAGACTAACCATACATGTCCATACGAATGAGCAGGCGTCTTTGCTGGCTGTGACCTCTCATGCTACTGAGGTCTCCGGACTGAAGCAGAGTCTGGAGCGGACCGAGGAAGAGCTCGGTCGTGTGAAAAAACAGCTGGAGGACCATCAAAGTATGCAATGACCTTATGTAGATTCAGAAAGGATCAATGATTTGTGTTGACCATAGTGCCATAATATTTTGTAGGAGCGGCGACCAAGGTGGAGACCCACAAGAAGGCACTGGCCGAAGCCCAGGAGAGAGTGGCAAAGGAACAAGCCACTCACGAGAAACCCAAGGCCTGGGTTGGTGAGGTCCAGCAGGAGCTCCAGGACGCCGTGAAGAAATGCGAGTCCTTGGAGCACAATATTACGGATCAAGAGTCAGAACTTGCCAAGGACCGCGAAAGTGCGCACGAGGCTCGGGTTGAAGCCCACGGCGCCCTCCAGGAAATCCAGGAGGACAGAAAAATCGTGGCGGGTAAGGCCTTTATTAGGTAGAGCAAGTATGTGAAGAAAATGTTCCTCTTACTGACCCGGATTAGGAGTTCTCCAGGGGCATTTGTGGATCTGCAGCGCAGTGTTGCCGATGCTGCGGATTTCTTCTAAGCCGTGGAGGGGAGCTCAACGGAGAAGCTATTCTGATCACAATACCTTGCGCCAGAGCATCCGGTGCCCTTTAGTGATCAGCTGAAATAGCTGACCGAACTGCATAGGGTGGCCGAACTGGCCATGAAGGATTTGATAATCCGTCTATGGCCTTCCGACACCATACCCAGTAGCTACTTCGGGCTCGTGAAGCAGCTGGTCAATGCTTGGCCTCGGCTTGATGCCATCAAGTGGTCGGTCTGCATTGAAGATGCGCGGATGGCCTTCGGTCGTGTCAAGGTATAGTGGGGAAGATGGACGTCGTCAAGCTCGCCACCGAGGGACCACCAGCGGGCAAGGAGCACCACATGCCCGAGTGGTATTTTGATGATGTCCTGAAGGGATCCCACATTGTAGAGGGCCAGTGTTCGAAAGACATTATATTTGAATGAAGTCATTCATGTTATCCCTTCCTGTACTATGAAACAAATCCATTATGTAATATAATGTTTGTTGTTTGAAAATTTTTACCTCCTGTGCAGCCGTTTTGTTAAATCTGAGAATTGGCCGGTCGTAGGCTTCCTCCCCCATGTAGGTAGTATGGGGGTGTTCGGGATGGAATCTAAACACTCTTGATCCAAGAGTTTGGTCCTTGGAGGCGGTGTTTAGCGCAACGAACCAGGCAATCGAACTATGTGGCTTTATCACTCTCACTTAGCCATAGGAGTTTGACAATAGAAATGTAGGCACAGCCCCTAGTTAGTATTTAATATGGACTAGGGGGTTGTAGACACCTGATCGGGTAGAGGCCGATTCGTCGCATAATGCGGAAAAAATCACAAAATATTTCTAACCTCCGAATAGCTGACTAGCTCTCGCCGTATCATGACAGTTAGTTTTCGGCTTTCTCTATTGAGGTGTTTGCTCGGGTAAACCAGAAACACAATCGAGATAGTTCTCCCTTTACTACCCTAGCCGATAGGACGGAACGTAAGGTAGCAAGCACAGGAGTCGGGCAACCTAAGTATTGACCAAAGACATGATTCGGAGCCGATGCATATAATGCTAAAATTCGGGGTGCCGAACTATACTGTAAAAAGTGTTCGGACTTTGTTGCCGTAGTATGGAGCATAATGAAGCCCCTGGCGAATTAAAGCATACCAAACTGTACAAGTGCAATCGATAAGAATAGCAAAATAAAAGGACGTAGTAAGCTAGTGCCATGTAAGTTGGGCCGCAAATTATTTCCATTATAGTTTGATTAATACATCAAAGCGTATTTGTACAAATAGTGCGAGAAGCAATCTAGCTATTTAACATGCCAAGACCAAGGGGTAGCTGCGTGCGAGTGCCGAAAACCGGTAGAATGATCGTCAAGAAGAACATCTAGAGACTCCTCCCACACGTCTGTACTGCTTGCCGCCTTGGTATATCCATCCTTCGGAAGGATTGATGATCAGGCCGTCGGGAGGGGCCTGTGAAAGAAACGACTGAAAAATGGCAAAAAGGAAAAGGAAAAGTATGGGTGGGAGCTGTATGATGGACCACAATCAAGTTACGCCTCCGCCTATGCCCATGGTATTTTGAGTGCGTAGTTATGTACGCGCGGTACGTACGCTGCCATTTGGTTCGGACTGAGACAGAGGGTGAATTGCTAGTCGAGTTCCTGACGAGTTAGACTGTCCTGCTGCAAAGTAGTACAGACTTGTTTGATAGTGTTCGGGAGCTTGGCCGCTGAATTAAGGTTCTGCTTGATAAGGCCGCTCTGTACTTCTGCTGCTAGGGCCGCGGTGTGCTCCTCAATACGGAGGGAGCGCTCCGTGTTTCCATTGACTGTTATGACGCCGTGTGGTCCGGGCATCTTAAGTTTGAGATAAGCATAGTGTGGCACCACATTGAATTGAGCTAATGCAGTTCGTCCAAGAAGTGCGTGATAGCCACTGTGGAAGGGGATGATGTCGAAGATCAATTCTTCGCTTCAGAAGTTGTCCGGGGATCCGAAGACAACTTCCAATGTGATTGAACCCGTGCAGCAAGCCTCTACACCTGGTATTAGTCCTTTAAAGGTAGTTTTTGTGGGCTTGATCCTTGATGGATTGATGCCCATTTTACGGACTGTATGGTGATAGAGAAGGTTGAGGCTGCTGCCACCGTCCATGAGGACTCACGTGAGGTGGAATCCATCAATAATTGGGTCAAGGACCAGTGCGGCTGAACCGCCGTGACGGATACTGGTCGGATGGTCCCTGCAATCGAAGGTGATCGGGCAAGACGACCATGGGTTCAATTTTGGGGTGACTGGCTCTATCGCATAGACGTCCCCGAGCGCACGTTTGCACTCCCTCTTGGGGATATGGGTAACGTATATCATGTTCACCGTTTTAACCTGGGGGGACTTCTTCTGTCCCACTGTCTTCGGTGGACAGGGCTCCTCGTCGTCGTCCTCACTCTGCGACCCCTTCTCCTTGTTCTCGGCATTTAACTTCACGACCTGTTTAAAAACTATCGGGGATATACCCCGCGGTGTGACCCGGCCAGAGATATGACCCAGCTGGGACTTAATGTTTCATTGGTGACCCGGCAGACTATAAGCCGGCGGGAACAGTTAAGCATTGTAACACGGCAGACATAGTCATGTAACCCGGCAGACATAGTCATGTAACCCGGCAGACACAGTCATGTAACCCGGCAGACATAGTCATGTAACCCGGCAGACACAGTCATGTAACCCGGCAAGCATAGTCATATAAGCCAGATAGTTAAGCAAACAGTTAAGTCAGACAGTTAAGACGAACAGTTAAGCCGGATAGTTAAGCAGATAGTTAAGCCAGACAGTTAAGCCAGATGGTAAGCCAGATTGTAAATCAATAGTTAAGAAGCCCGAAACGTTGAGAAGCCCATGGACAGAAGCCCATGGAGAGAAGTCAGAATAGTTAAGTCTTAAGTTCGAGTTGGACTCTACATGTAACCCTCTCCTTCAACATATATAAGGAGGGGCAGGGCACCCCAAGAGGGACAAGTTGAATAATCATTAAGTCTAGACACAACTAGGAGAGCCGGAGTTACGGTGACTCCCTCGTGATGATAATGAGACCTAGCTACAAACAACATGTAGAGTTGTTACCGGATGATGTCTGCTAGGGCCCGAAGCTGTCTAAATCTTCGTCTTGCGTGTTGCGTCTCTCGATTCCGATCAACCCCTTCAATCTATGGCAAAGATGCATTGGCCTCACAACTAAGTCCTCACACTAGGACATCTGCCGTGACGATTCCATAATAGTTGGCGCCCATTGTGTGGCCTGCGCACGGTGGTGTTGAGTTCTTGGAGGAATTTCTCTAGGGATCGAGGAGTTTGCAATTTTTTGAATGAAGATTTTACTATCCGTGAGATTTCAAGAAAGGTCAACTACCATTTGTCTGAGCAAGCGATCAAGTCATAAATCGCCAACACCATCATTTTCTGTTATGGCATGTTTTCACCGGCGGGTCAAATATCGATTGGCAACTCAATCAATATGGTTAGAGTCACCGGTTTCGTTCAGCATCAGCGTTGGTTAGCCGAGTCTGATGGAAGCAGATTGTGCAAAGCCAAGTCCCAATCGAGCCATCAGATGAGATTACAGACCAGACACTAATTATGAAGAGCAATAAGAAATTAATGATTAAAGGTATGTCAGATGGATCAACGCATCGTTCCACGACTCGAAGGAGATTATCCTTAGGCTCGGGCTCCTCCGTTGACCCGCCCCGTTCTTGACCTTGGGTCTAGTTGGTGGCTGGCCTCCGCCGCCGCCGGCGGCACGTGCGGCCTCAGGTTTCTAAACCGTCCCGAGCTCGGCCTCACAAACCTGCCTACGCCTCGCCTCGTCGAGCCGGCCTCAACCACCACAGGAATACCAAAAACGCCCGGGCCTCGTAACTCCGACTCCAAGTCTCTTCTGCATGAACCGCCAGCTTTCGGACCGGCTCACCGCCCGCTTCCGCTGCCGTTCCGGGCCCGAGCCGGCCTCGCCGCGCTGCCTCCGGGTCAAACCGACCCCGCGCTGCCTCCACTGCCGCGGCCTTCAACCCGCCGGCCGCCAGCTATCGCCGTCTGTTACGCCAACAACTGGAGCCTCCAGCCGCTCGCCGGCTCACTGCCCACTCCCGCTGTGTTTGACACCGGGCTGGCCGCCGCGTTCACCTGTTGTACCGGACCGCTTCGAGTCGAGCCGCCCTCGCTTTGCCGAGAACACATCACGTTATGCCGCCGGTGCTCTGCCTCCATTGTGCCTGGCCTTGAGCCAGCGCCTGCAAGTTCTCCAACGCCGAGTCGCCAAGCTACCATCGACGAACCGGCCCTACCGTGTCGCTGACCTTCCGCTGATGCTGCCTCGGCCTCGCTCTAAGCCGCCATTGCCTCTCCCGCATGCTGGGCGCCTCTCGTGGCTGTCATCTCGCCAGGTGCCTTTGCTCCGCGGTCGTGCATGAAATCCCCGGCATGGACTCTTTCCGGTCTGCGGTCTGCCGGCCTTGAGCAACCGATGTCCAACCCGCCGTAATGATTCGCCCCCACGATCGTGCCATTCCAAGCCGCCGGTTTCCGGTGAGCCACCGTCCCGGGGCATTGTTACTGAGCCGTCGACCTCAAGCTACGTCGAGGCGCTGCTTCAACTACATCATGCCGTCCCCGTGCGGACCTCATACCAAGTTGCCACCTCCTCTGTGGCTTGGCGCCTCTCCGCTGTCCCGGCCTCACGCCGCTGCAGCCGTAGCCTTCGCCTTGCCTCTGCGCCTCACCAAGCCGCTACTATTACATGTTGAGCTACCTACCTCCGTCTCTGCTATATCCCGCCTGCGGCCGTAATGAGCCGGCCTTCATACCTCGCCATGCTTCAAAGTCGCTGCTGAGTCATGTACTCATGTCGACAGAGAGCCGCCCCTGCTCCGTTGAATCGTCGTAACTCGCCACGGTCAAGTCACCATTGAAGTCACGCCGGCCTTTGTCGCCTTGGCCTCGCTACTCGGCTGTCAAGCCGCCCCGACGCGCTCCGCCTGGGCCTCGTGTTGCTCTGCGTGCGGCCAGCCTCCTGAGGCGCCTGGTTGCGCTCGAGCCGCCCAACCCGTGTGAGGCGCCACGGCCTCGTCTTCATGGCTCCAAATCGCCACTGTCCTGCGGGTCGCCTGACTCCGACTCCACTTCACCACCATGTGCGCGCAGGCCATGGTCATTTCGCATCGCTACGGCTCCGCCCGCCTTGTCCTTGCTCCACCCCAGCCGGTGCGCCGTTGAACCGCCTTGCACCGCCCTGTACAGAGCCGCCTCTCTGCCACGAGACAGCCTCCAAGCCGCCATGGCCCCGTGCCATTGCCCCTGAGCTCGCACACAGCGCTCTCTCGCCGGCGAGTCCGAGTTGCGGCACCTGCTCCCGACTGCCGCAGGTCACTTCGTAGCCCCTCTCCTGCGTCGCGCTCCCGCGAGCATCTAGGCGCCAGCACAGCCGTGCCTTCTTCGACCAAGCGCACCGCGCGTCGCCCGGCCGCGCCCCTCGACTCTGGCCGCGTGAGCGCATGGTCGCGCTGCCCCTGCGACCAACCAAATGCGTTCGCTGCGCTTCTGCTGCTAACCCGTCTGCGCTCGCTGGCTTGCCCCTGCTGTCCACCGCCTACGGCCAGTACACCTCCAAGGGACCCGCGCCCTAGCCGCCAATGTCTGAACCTGCCCACGCTGGGTGTGGTGGTGCGCGCTTCCGACTACAGCTCCGGAGGGCAAGTATTTTTTATTTTTTTTTGAAGGCGGAGGGCAAGTATTGGGTGTAGGCCACAATGGACGGCTGGATAGATGAAGCCTATTGAGATGCTAAAGAAGGTTAACGAAGGAAATGAAATGCCCATCAAATAGCTCTACATACAGCATTTTTGTAAACTGCAATTGACGGGTGCAAAAGTACAGCATGGCTTTTGTGTTCTGACAAGAAATGCAGAAAAATGGAATGCCTGACTTAGCACATTTCAATGCTCTCATAGAGGGTATGTGCAATGCAAACAGAGCAATTGCGACATACTAAATATTTGAAGAAACTCGTCTAAGGGATGTAGAGTCAATGTGACGACATGTGTCAGTCTTTTGGATGCTTTGAACAATGGGTTTATTCCGAGCCACCTGGCTCTGGTTCCGATGTAGTCGCGTTTCAAACGCCGCCTCTGCCAGTCTCCGCTGGTCTCCGCCGTCATGACCTTGTGCTGAGTCACCGCAGGCCGACCTTATTCTAAACCGCCGCGCAATCGCTGCGAGTCGCCGCCGCCTCTATCACCTCCTTGGAAGAGATGCTAAATTGCCGTTGAAATTGCTGGAGGTGACCCACGGATGGTGTACATGAATTATCTCCTCTCGGGACGAATTAGGTGAAATCCATCCGGTTAATTTTTATTAATACTTTTTTGAGAACAATTATTCTCGCCTGTGATATCTTTATGCAGGAAAATTATTCATTATAAGAATAATTATCATGCCATGGATACGGAAAGCATGCTGCTAGCGTCTTTCTGCACCGACGTCCGTCTGCGCCGGCTTACAAAGACCGCGGTTGACTCTCCCGTCCGTGATGGCTTACAACGCCCGAGGCCGAGTCTTCCGTCCGCGCCGGCTTAACGCGCCTGCAATTGACTCGCCCGTCCACGCTAGCTTACAACGCCATGGACGACTCCTCCGTCTGCTACCGCGGCCGGCTCAACTGCGATTGATTTCAGCTTCACCATGGTAATCATCAACTCTGTGGTGGATAAATACCGGCCTAACATATCAGGACTCATACCGGTTTATATCACGGTCAATTATCGAGAGTCTCAAGCCTAATCCTCGAGTAGTCTTAAGACTCGGGGGCTACAATGACATCTCTCTCCCGCAAAGCTTTGAAGCTCTTAAATCCGGTTCAAACATCTGGCTCAAGGTAAATTTGTCTCTTATAAAGCTTTCAATCTCTCAAAACCGGATCAAACATCTGTCTCAAGGACAATCTGTCTCCCACAAAGTTTTGAAAGCTTTTAAATCCAGTTTAAAGTTCCGGTTCAAAAACAATTAATCTCTCGCAAGATTCGAGTTCTCAGAAAAATTAAAGGTTGCCAAAGCGAACTTGCTGTCATTATGTGTGGTTCAATCGTGGGTATCCTGCCTTACGGCTTACCTTATTATGGTCACTTGGGGGCTTCCTGCTCATCAAGCATTGTTGTCGGTACCCTCTTGACCGGTGCGATACCAAAATTTATATGGTCACTTGGGGGCTTCCTGTTCAAACATAGGTCGTATTCGAACCAAAGAGAACATAGCTGTCAGTACCCTCTTGATCGACACACTGCCAAACTCACTAGGGGGCTTCTTGATCATATTCGAATTATAGCTTAACCCCTTTTGGGTATGACTTGGATCGTATTCGAATCAGGGTCGTTAAAAACCTCTCAAGGTCATTTGGGGGCTTCCTGCTCAAACATAGGTCGTATTCAAACCAAAGAGAACATAGTTGTCGGTACCCTCTTGATCGGCACAACGCCAAAGCCACTGGGGGCTACATGATCGTATTCGAATCCTAGCTTAACCCCTTTGGAACGGTTTACTGATCGTATTCGAATTAGAAACCTCAACTTTTATTTGGTTTAAGTTTTTTCCAAACAATCTTTGGTTTTGTCTTGAGACTTTTTTGTTCAAATCTAAGTATAAGTGTGGTTTCGATTAACCCGGCTTGACTTTGGATGATAAGTCATCGTATATGGCACTCATTAACATTTGGGAGTTTTCGGCTTCTAAAGATTGGGTTATCACCCTTACTGCATAGGTATCCTAAATAGGCAGTACGATTCAGTATCAGAGGAACCGGTTTTCCAAACCGGATTATATTATTCAAATCTTTAATAGCCAACATGGCTGAATTTTTATTATGGTTATCAATAACCAATATTATGATTGAGGTTTTCAAAGTTGCTTCAGCGCAATGGATATTATTTTATCAATGGATATAATTTATTCTACAATGGAAGGAATAGTCCCGAGTCACTACAGGCTTACGACCCGGCACTTGGGGGCTAAACTATTCAGATTGAGATTATATCAAATATGCAAGTCCCAAGTCACTGCCAGCATGCACCATGGCACTTGGGGGATAATGTAAAGTCATTTTTTGGCTCATTTTATTGAAGATCCGACTCATCACATTGTAATGAGCCGGCCCTTGGGGGCTACCAATTGCTCCTGTCAAAAATTCAAGGTACATGAGCCTCAGTCCATTATATTGAAAGGTCCACTACTTAGTTGGTAGAGTACAAAGCTCCTAAACCTTATGGACGTGGGTTCAAGCCCCATGGTGGAGATTACATCATATGATGTTATTATCAATAAATCATATTTACAAAGTCCCTACTCATTATTTTATAATGACCTGGCACTTGGGGGCTACAGGTAATATGGATATAAGGGAGAAAAATCCTCAAATTCTCAGTTTTGAGTAAACCAGATTGACCGGGTGTCTGCAAAAATTATAACTCAGCATTATCTATTTATAACCCGACAAGTTTTTCATCATTAAGCCGGTTGAAGGTCACATGAGTATTTGACAGACCAATATTTTTAAGCATTGGGAGCTGAGTCAAATGAATTATTCTTCACATTCTCACTGTGAGAAACCAATGTCAACAAATTGATTATGAAGTTGGCTTATTGACCTGAATTCTCTGGAAGAAGGAAATGACAAGGACTTAAGGATGCTCATGTGCCGGCTTAAAACAATATTTAACCCGGAGCATAACCTATTAAAATTGTTATTGTGTTTTGTTTGCCAGATCAGTTTAACATGGATAAATCCAAATTAAACTGGGGGCTAATGTCGGGGATATACCCTGCGGTGTGACCCGGCCGGATATGACCCGGCTGGGACTTAATGTTTCATTGGTGACCTGGCAGACTATAAGCCGGCGGGAACAGTTAAGCATTGTAACCCGGCAGACACAGTCATGTAAGCCGGCAGACACAGTCTTGTAACCCAGCAGACACAGTCATGTAACCCGGCAGACACAATCATGTAACCCGGCAGGCACAGTCATATAAGCCAGATAGTGAAGCAGACATTTAAGTCGGACAGTTAAGCCGGACAGTTAAGCCGGATAGTTAAGCAGACAGTTAAGCTGGACAGTTAAGCCAGATGGTAAGCCAGATTGTAAATCAACAGTTAAGAAGCCCAAAATGTTAAGAAGCCCATGGAGAGAAGCCCATGGATAGAATCAGAATAGTTAAGTCTTAAGTCCGAGTTGGACTCTACATTTAACCCACCCCTTCAACATATATAAGGAGGGGCGGGGCACCCCAAGAGGGACAAGTTGAATAATCACTATGTCTAGACACAAATAGGAGAGCCGGAGTTACGGTGACTCCCTCGTGATGATAATGAGACCTAGCCACAAACAACATGTAGGGTTGTTATCGGATGATGTTTCCCGGGGCCCGAAGCTATCTAAATCTTTGTCTTGCGTGTTGCGTCTCTCGATTCCGATCAACCCCTTCAAGCTACCGCATAGATGCGTTGGCCACACGACTAAGTCCTCACACTAGGACATCTACTGTGACGATTCCACGACAAAAACCCAACAACTTTTGTTGGTATGATTTGCTGGTTTATCGGGGGTGCCGTGGATCTAACATGGACGATCGAGTATGCGATCCAAGCTGGATGAGCCCGGATTGTTCCTTTTAAATGGCTTCTTCTGTTGGCCGGATTTGGAGCCACTGAATCCGGTGTTGACCATCGTGTCATTGGTATTATCACCGTTGTTTGGATGCTTGTGCCTGTTGCGTCGGGGCTTGCCGTTGCTATTTCTGGCTTCAGAGCTGCCAGGTTCGCTTGAACTATTGTTGCCCTATCTTCGCCCGCACAAAAGCGGGTCATGAGTGTCGTGAGCGCTACCATGGACTTTGTCTTTTCCTGGCCGAGGTGTCGGGCTGCCATGGACTTCGTCTTTTCCTGGCCGAGGTGTCGGGCGAGAAGAAAATCCTCAATACATACCACGAGACCTGTTGTTCCATCATATGATTCGATATTCACGAGTTTAAACCCTTCTGGGAATTCGTGCTCCATTACTTCATCAGTGAAGCAGAGGGGGTGTGCGGCGCCTCTATATCGGGCCAAGTCGTGACGTAGCTCGGATGGAGTCCGTCTGCGGTTTTCGGCCCGGGCGTGATTATGCTTGTCACGTCTGCAGGATAGCCGTCGTCACGCGTCGGGGCATGCCCCCGTGATCCGTAGATCGATATGGTCTGACCTGCTCTACTGTCTAGGTCTGTCCGCAGGTCATATGTATATCCCTGGGTTGTTGTATATCTACCTTTATAGCGAGGTAGTATGGGTTGGTGTTTGGCTTGAGTTGTCGTTTTGTCCCAACCACGAGGTGGTCGATCAGCCGCATTACGTGCTGAAGGTGCGAGATCGAGGGCCTCGTCGTCAAATTGGGGTAGAAGTTTATGCTTCGGGTAACTTTTGGTTGGGTGTTCGCGGCCCTATTCCTCGGCTGCCAGGACAATAGTTCATCTGTCATTGAGCAGA
The DNA here is from genome assembly GCF_003073215.2 of Triticum urartu. Lineage (NCBI taxonomy): Eukaryota > Viridiplantae > Streptophyta > Magnoliopsida > Poales > Poaceae > Triticum > Triticum urartu. The sequence goes on along the minus strand of NC_053025.1, from coordinate 382,719,176 downwards.
TCTTGATCAGCTTGAAGCTGCTGCTGCTTCTTTTTCAGGCTCCTTGTAGTGGCAATTAGCCAACGCTTAAAGCACTCCTGCTCGAGAGGTTCCTCAGGCACGATAAAATCCTCGTTGCCGAGGCTCACCTCATCCTTGGAGAGAGGAAGATAATTGTTGTCCTCCGAGTCTTCGTTTTCAGCCTGTTCGTCGGGGCTAGCTTTCCCATCTTCCCGGTCGTCCTGTTCGGAGGTCGACTTGACGGGTTCTTCTTTGTCTTCGGCATCGTCCGATGTGTTGTTGCCTCCCGTGCCGGTATTGCTGTTTTTTCCACGGTGTGATTTAGAGCGGCGCCGCTGGCGTCGGTGCTTTGGCTGTGTCTCAGGAGGTTTATCCTCGACTGGATCTTCTTTATCATCGCCGCTACCTTCTTTGGGTGTGTCCACCATGTACACATCATACGAAGAGCTGGCCATCCAGCATCCAATAAACAACGGGTTTTCGGCCTGCTCCTCTCTGGCATCGTCGTCCATACCGTCGATGTCTTCGGAGCGTAGTTGAGCATGTCAGTTAAGTCCTCGCAGTGGTTATGAAGTGGATGGTGGGTGGGACGTAAAATTCCCCGCTCTCAGCCCCTAGTCCGGGCTGGGCGTAGTTCGAACATTGCTCCTCTATAATGACGAGGGATTGCATCAAGTCAAGAGCCTCTCTTAAAGGCGTGGTTTGACCAGGGAGAAGGAAACCCGTGGAGTACCGTGGGAGGGAAACTCCTTGGCCGGGCTCACACGATGCAGATTCCGAGGGTTCGGAGATAGTGTCTAGAGAAGAGTCCAGCTTCCTGATGGTTGCCAGCAACACTACTTCCTCCGGTTCTCCCGTGCTGGGCTTAGTGGCCGCAGATAGTCTGGCGGGCTCAGTAATCCCGTCTTCGGACCTGGTGATGCACTCCGGATCTAAGGCCAGAGCGGAGGTAGGGGTCATGAACCCTCGGAAGATCAAGTCTCCTCAGATATCAGCGACATAGTCCAGATTTCTAGAACTAATATGATGACCTGAGGCGTAGTTGTCGATCTGCTCTAGATGGCCAAGCGAGTTGACCCGCAGTGCGAAGCCGCCGAATACAAAGATCTGACCGGGGAGGAAAACCTCCCCCAAGGCAGCATTGTTGTAGATGATTGATGGAGCCATCGAACCTTCTAGTGACGATGCAGTGGAACTCTCAATGAAAGCACCAATGTCGGTGTCAAAACCAGTGGATCTCGGGTAGGGGGTCCCGAACTTTGTGTCTATGGTCGATGGTAACAGGAGACATGGGACACGCTGTTTACCCAGGTTCGAGCCCTCTTGATGGAGGTAATACCCTACGTCCTGTTTGATTGATCTTGATGAGTATGAGGATTACAATAGTTGATCTACCATGAGATCGATGTGGCTAAACCCTAGAAGTCTAGCATGTATGATTGTGATTGTCTCTACGGACTAAACCCTCCGGTTTATATAGACACCGGAGGGGCCTAGGGTTGTACAGAGTCAGTTTTACAAAGGAAGGAATCTACATATCCAAACGCCAAGCTTGCCATCCACGCAAAGAAGAGTCCCATCCGGACACGGGAAGAAGTCTTCTGTCTTGTATCTTCATAGCCCATTAGTCCGGCCCATGTTACATAGTCCAGGCGTCCGAGGACCCCTTAATCCAGGACTCCCACAACAAGGCAATGATATTTTCCAAATATCACAATCATGTTCAGATCACAAAGCATTGAGACATACATTAAGTTGAAACCAAGGGATTCAACAAGCATCACTTTATCCATGTGCTGATCCTTTGAGATTGCAACTCTACCTGGACCAAATACCTTGCTTTTACCAGTGTCAGCAAATGTGATGTGACTCTTGTCAGATGGACGTAGGGTTGAATCCATGAGAAGACTTAGATCACCAGTCATGTGGTTAGTGCATCCACTATCCATAATCCATTCTGAAGCCTTTGGTGTCATACCCTACAATGCAGTTTGGGGGATAGGCTTCACCAAGGGTATTGTGAAGCATAAACATTTGACGAACAAGCGGATTATGAAAGTTTGGATCTTCGTAGGATAAATAGGATGTTTGTCAAGGAATCTTGGGATGAAATACATAGTAAGACCATTTGGGAGTTTTATCTTGCGCCCCACAAGATGTTTTAGGTCCCCAGCATAAGCATCAGACTCCTTTGATTTCTGGCTGGAGACCTTTCCCTGCAAAAGAGAGTTAATTTTTCTTAGCCACCCACATTTTCAGTCTAAGTGCAACATTTGAGAACTTCATCTTTGGAGCCCTAGAAAATAGCCTTGCAGGTGGTGAATAATACTCATAAGAATAAGTAGAATAGTTCTTGGTCTTATGGACATAGCGGTTTGATGAAACACACTCATATTCATACGTCTGAGTATGGTTTCCCTGCAAAACATTGGCGTTAGGGTGACTCTGATGAGTGGTCTATCTGTATGAAGCCTTTGGACCATACAAAGCCTTTGGTCTAGGATTTGTCTTCTTCCCAGATGGTGTCGTGACGACATTCACAGGAAGTTTCTCAAGACAACTCTTGGGCACCCACATCTTCTTCAAAGGTGGTCCGTTCCTGCACTTAGTACCAATATACCTGGCAAACACTTCACCATTCTGATTTTTAAACAGTTTATAGTTTGCATCAAAGGATTCATCAATGATAATTAGGTCAGCACAAGTGAAGCCCGATAAGGTAGGTGGATCCACTGAAGTTCCCTTTGCAGCAACCCATGTGGTTTTGGGGTACTGCTCAGGCTTCCAGTAAGAACCATCAACATTCATTTTCCTCTCGAGCCCAACACCCTCTTTCCTAGGGTTTCGGTTTAGAATCTATTTCTTGAGGACATCGCATAGTGTCTTATGCCCCTTGAGACTTTTGTACATCGCTATTTCAAGCAATATCTTCAACCTGGCATTCTCATTAACAATAGTAGTGGTATCCTCAGCAGAGGGGTTAGTAACCACATCAGCATTTGAAGATATTGCAACAGTAGCAGCAGTAGAATATTCAGCAATAGAGACAACATTATCATAATCAAGGCATTTTAGACATGGTGGTTCAAACCCTTCCTGATTGGAACTGATCCGTTGAGCGCAGAGTGACTCGTTCTCCTTTTGAAGATCTTCATGAGCCGATCTCAAGTTCTCAAGCTCTTGCTTCCTTTGGAGACAATCATATGAGAGATTTTCATGAGTAGTTGAGAGCGGTTCATGATGACTTTCAAGTTCTTCGTACTTAACATAAACATTTTTAATGTATTCAATTAAGGACTGAGTTCGAGTGATTTCCGCGTCCAACAGCTCATCGCTTTTGTCTAGCAACTTTTGAATATGTTCCATAGCATTTTGTTGTTCTGCTGCAATTTTAGCAAGTGTTTTGTAGCTAGGTTTAGATTCACATTCAGAGTCATCTTCACTTGATGTTTGAAAGTAAGCATCGCGTGAGTTTACCTTGGTACCACGTGCCATGAAGTAGTAGTGGGAGTAGAGTCATCGACATCATTACCATCGGCGTTGGTGACGTGGCCATTGTCTTCAGTGTTGAAGATGGACTTGGCGACATATGCTGAAGCTAGAGCCAGACTTGCATGCCTGAATCGGACTCCTCCTCAGACTCCACCTCCGCCTCCTCAGAAGCAGAATCCTCCTCTGAATCCATCTCCTTGCCAACAAACACACGAGCCTTGCTTGATGAGCTCTTCTTGTGTGATGAAGACTTGGACGAAGATTTTGATGAAGACTTTGAGGATTTATTCTTCTTCTTGTCAACAGAATCATATTCTTTGCTCCTCTTCTTCTTGGTCTCATTGTCCCATTGAGGACACTCAGAGATGTAGTGACCAGGTTTCTTGCACTTGTGGCATGTTCTCTTCTTGTAGTCATGAGAGGAAGCTTCATCATTTCTTGAGCTGGATCTTGAAGACTTTCTGAAGCCTTTCTTCTTGGTGAACTTCTGGAACTTCTTCACAAGCATAGTCAGCTCCTTTCCAATGTCTTCAGGATCCTCAGAACTGCAGTCAGATTCTTCTTCAGATGAGGAAACAACTTTTTCCTTCAAAGCGCGAGTTCGTCCATAGTTGGGACCATAGATATCTCTTTTCTCAGATAACTGGAAGTCATGTGTGTTGAGCCTCTAAAGTATGTCAGACGGATCAAGAGTCTTAAAGTCAAGGAATTCTTGAATCATCAGGGCCAGGGTGTCAAATGAGTTGTCAAGTGATCTCAGGAGCTTCTTGACAATTTCATGCTTGGTGATCTCAGTAGTGCCGAGTGCGCGAAGCTCATTTGTGATATCAGTGAGGCGATCAAACGTGAGCTGGACATTCTCATTGTCGTTTCTATTGAAGCGGTTGAAGAGGTTGCGAAGAACATCTATCCTTGAAACTCTCTGGGTTGAGATGCCTTCGTTGACCTTAGAGAGCCAGTCCCAGACTAGCTTCGCAGTTTCTAGTGCACTCACACGGCCGTACTGTCCTTTGTTCAGGTGACCACAGATGATGTTCTTGGCGGCCAAGTCTAGTTAAATGAACCTCTTGACAGCAACAACGGTGACACCTTCACCGACCTTGGGAACTCCATTCTTGACGACATACTAGAGGTCGACGTCAATGGCTTCAAGATGCATACGCATCTTATTCTTCTAGTAGGGGTAATAAGTGCCATCGAAGAAAGGGCACGCAGCGGAGACCTTGATTATCCCTGCAGTCGACATAGCTAAAACTCTAGGTGGTTAAACCGAATCACACAGAACAAGGGAGCACCTTTGTCTGATACCAATTGAAAGTGCTAGTTATTGACTAGAGGGGGGTGAATAGGCGATTTTTAGGAAAGTCTTCAAAACACGAGGGCTTTGAAGACAAATAGTAGAAATGAACCTATTGATATGCAGCAGAAGGTAGACTACACTAGACAGGCCATAGTCAAGTAAGCAATGAAGTGAAAGTACAAATACTATTAGTGGCTAGGTAGTATGGATCAGGATGGAAGATAGTATGAAGCTAAATAGTAAATAGTCTTCACTTAGTGAAGTCAATCAAATCATACAGGCAAACAATGACTTCATGAAGAAAAACTGTAAAGTAAAGGAAAGTCAAGGATAGAACCAGTTGGTTGGTGAAGACAAGGATTTGGTAGACCAGTTCCAGTTGCTGTGACAACTGTATGTCTGGTTAGGGAGGCTGAGATTCAACTCACAAGATTGCGTCTTCACCTTATTCCCCTTTAGCTAAGGACATCCAGTCCTCGCCCAATCACTCTGGTAAGACTTCAAGGTAGACTTCCAAACCTTCATAGACTTTGTTCACAGGCAATCCACAATGACTCTTGGATGCTCAGAACGTGATACCTAACTGACTGGAGGATTCACAGTCCTCAAGTGTAACAAGTCTTCAAGTCATGCGGACAGAAAGACTTCAGTGATGCCTAACACTCTTTGGCCCTGGGTGTTTTGGGTTTTGTCCTCGCAAGGATCTCTCTCTCAAATGCTTTGGAGGTGGCTTGCTCTCAAATGACAAAAGTCATGCACTAAGTCTGAGCAGCCACCAATTTATGGTGTATGGGGTGGGCTATTTATAGACAGGAGGTAACCCGACCTAATTTGTCTAAAATGACCCTGGGTCACTAAGGAACTGACACGTGTCCAACGGTCAGATTTCAAACACACGCGGCAACTTGACTTGGGCTACAAGTAGAGCTGACTCATCCAGCTCTAGATAAGATTTTCTCTCGTTGTCTTCGCTCGAAGACATGGGATTTGGTTGAGCATCCCATCAGTCACTCTGACTTTGTTCACTTAGACCCCACTTAACAGTACGATGGTTCCTATGACTCAACAAAGAAGAAACGGAAACTACGAAACAACTATGTCTTCGCACTCCATAGTCTTCATGTGAATGTCTTCTCATGTCATAATCTTCACTGTGAATATCTTCACAAACCACCATTGTCTTCAATGTCTTCACACATTTTTAGAGGTCATCTCTGGTAGGTAAACTGAATCAATATGGGACAATTACCTGTGTTATCCTGCAATTCTAACAAACACATTAGCCCCTCAACCAAGTTTGTCGTCAATACTCTAAAACCAACTAAGGGTGGCACTAGATGCACTTACAATCTCCCCTTTTTTGGTGATTGATGACAAACCGGTTGAAGTTTTCAACAAGGATAAAAGTATGCAAAAGTTATGGATTAAGGGATTCTCTTCATAAGTGGTAAAGGGCTCCCCCTGAAGATGTGCATATAAGTAGTTTGCTTTTGAATTCAAATGCACATGGCAGGTTTTACATTGTGGAGATCCTCTTCAACTTATGAAGACAATTCATCATGCATATAAGGAGATAACAAAGATAATGACATGCATAATGAAAAATGGACGTTTGCAGAATAGCTTCATGCAGAATTTATCATCGCATCACATTGTAGCAGAAAAAGTAGCAGACGACCATTGACTTTAAGTGTTACAACTCAAAGAAACAAATGTTTCAAAAGACAAGAGTTGTAAAGACTTAGCAAAAATAATGCAACCACCCATAAGGATAAGGACCCGCTTGAAGACTATCAACCCATAAGCTTCTCCCCCTTTTGTCAGTAAGGACCAAAAAGGTTTAAAGACATAGAGTGTAACACCCATGATGCGGCTATATTTCCCACGTGTCGAGCCACGACTTAGAGGCATAAATGCATTGTGGTTTTGTCTCAAGAATGCTCATCTTCACACAATCCCCCTTTTGGTAATTTATGACAACATATAGATCAAAGCTTCGACAAGTGATAATAAGAATGAAATATCTCGTCGCTTTGAGAAGTATGCGATAAGCAAGAGCTCCCCCTAAATGTGTGCATTATTTATGATTTGCTTTTGAATGCAAATGCACAATAGATTAGGATCATGGGTTACTCTTCCATGTCACATACATCTTGGTGGAGCGCAAAAAATGATAGAATAAAAATAGCATGCACTTACCACCAAGACATATATGATTGATCATACTCAAACGATACGATAGCATCATTCAAGCACATATATAAAAGAATAATATGATCAACCACATGATCATAAAAGTATCTCACACACAAGCACAAATATTGTAGCAAACACACGAGCAAAATGAGCAAAAAAGTAGCAAGAGAGACAAATAAGAAGCAAGACACACTCTCTCTCTCTCAGCATATGATCTATAGACTTTCTCCCCCTTTGGCAACAAGTTACCAAAAACCTCTAAAATGCATAGTGCTATATGGCGCTCTAAGCACGATCTCCTGGAGCTCCGGAGTGCGAAGATGGCCTGGAGAGAGCAGCATATGCAAAGACTTCAGCTGATGTCTGAGGAAGTGGAGCGGTTGCCACTGGAAGGCCAACTGAGGCTGTGGTTGCAGGTGTTGACGTTGTGGCCCTTGTGTCACTGACAGGCACTGCTGCAGACCTTTGTGACCTAGGCACCCTCTGATAAGCATATGTAGTAGTTCTTCCTCTCCTCTCCTCTGCTTCTTCTTGGAGTTACTCAATTGCAGTCTGAATCTCTATGACCTTCAAGTCTAGATCAAAAAATTAGATTCAATGATTCTCTCAAGACATTCTTGATTTTCAGTCGGGGTGGTTCGTCCTTTCTCAATCCTCACTGTAGCTTCAAGCAGATAGCTGAGATGGTCCTGCTTGGTCTTGAGATTTGCAGCTGAGGCATATGGAATCTTTGAAAGCCTTTTCTGCCTTAGCCTTCTCTCTCTTCTCCTGAGCCTCAACATAAGTAGGATGTAAAGCATCCATGACAACTGTGTTATCCTCAAAATCTGGCCTCAAGGGAAGGTGCTCTTTGTCAAGCAAGTATGTGCGCGTGCCCATCTTGGAATTAACGAGCATCTGAATATGTGGAGCATAGCCACATGACCTCTTGTGATCAGTTGCAGTCCTCTTTACAATATCAACTATCAAGGTCATCACCTTGAACTTCTCTGGCACATCAAACATATGCAGAAAATTGATTGAATGACTACAAATCATCATGTGATATCCATACTTGGCCAGCAGAGTGTGCCTTAGAATAATGTTGATTGTGGTCAATCCTAACAGTAGATAATAAATGGACCCAAACTTGTGAGTCTCCGAGGCATCATCAGGTATTTCCTTGTACATATGAGCCATGGAGTTGTGGTCCTTCCTGGGCTTGGCATACACATCATCATCATTCTCTCCTTCTTCAGGAGCATTGATTAGCTTGGCCCACTCAGCAATTGAAGATTGATATCTTGTGCCTTCAGTCATCTAGAATATCTTGCCATCTGGGTAAAAGTGGGCTGTGGAATAGAACTACATCACCATCTCATCATTCCACTTGGTCAATTTCTGACCCACAAAAGCATCAACTCCATTCATTCTGAAGCTCTCATGAACCCCCGGGAAATGATCTTCATTATCACCAATGAAAGTCCAATCGACCCATTTCATGTCAGTGACTATGGGCTTCTTGTCCATGAGGACTGTCTCATAGAAGTCCTGATGTTCCTTAGTGTGAAACCTGCAGTCCATAGCAGTTCTTCTCCTTGTAGAATAAGGATTAGTTTGACTCCATAGTCTGAGACCAACATCTTTCCTTAACTTCATGTTCTCTGCAATGGGATGATTGTCATCATGGTCAGGTATCGTGGGCTTGAGCTTTCTTAGTACTTGAGCCTCTTCATCTTCCTGAACTTTAGGCACTGGGCCTTGTTCTTCTCAGTAGCTAGGATGTTCCTAGTAGATCTCTTGGGTGCAGATTGCTTAGGAGCAGTCTTAGGCTTGGATGTTACAGCCTCAGACTTAATTGCATCTCCCATCAACTTTTGTGTCTTGGGAGCTGGTGCAGCAACTTCTTCTTCATCGTCTTCCTCATCTTCATCAGGCTCTTCTATCATGGAAGGCTTTCCAATCACCCTGGCCATGGTCTTCTTGTCCGTTTCCTTCCTCTTATTGCCTCCAGTAGCCTCCTCTTCCTTTGATTACAAAGTTTCAAGTTTTGAGGCCCTAGCTTTGGACATAGGCTTCCCCTGAGTAGGAGCCTTTACTTTCATGCCTGGCTTAATGCCAGCAGTAGCAGCAACTTGTTCTTTCTTGATCATCTTCTTCTTGGAAGTGACCTCTTCATCAGCAATATAATCCTCATCTTCAAACTATGAGGTTCTCTTCTTCCTATGCCTAGTAGCAGCCTTAGGCAAATTGCTGGGTGTGCTTCTGCTTCCATCATCTGAGCTGCTTGAGGGACTAGTGCCCTCACTAAGATTTTGATGCTCCTCTGACTTGTTCTGGCTGTCACTCTGGTCTGACATAGCTAAAACTGACCCTGTGAATAGATGGGTATAGGTAGAGTAGATGAGCATCACAAGAACAACTATTTTGGCAAAAAGAATGACTCAAAAACTTAATTTTAGTTTTCTGCAGAAACCATTTCAGAGCTACCGATTAGAGAAACTCGGTGACACCGAAGCAACTTTAGAGTATAAACATGCAAAATCGGTTAGACCAAGACACAGTTGGGTGACTCCGAGGTTTCACTGAGAAAGTAAACTCGGTCAAACTGATTTGTACGCTTCGGTCAGACCGAGTAGTACAGGTGCAATGGCCTGGGCCAAATCGGTGAGACCGAATTTTTCAAATCGGTCGGTCCGAGATGAGTTCGACAGAAACCTAACACTAAGTTTTCGGATCAAAACTAATCTAAAGGAAGTTTTAATTGGATAGGAATATTTCAATCGTGGCAAGAATCATGGCTTTCATCTTTGTGCTAACAATCGAAGAGAGGAAAGCACAAAGGGTCAAGTTCATACCCTAGCTTGGTGATGAACCCGCTACAGCGACAACGGCTGTGAGGATTTCCGTTGACGACGGAGGACACCAGCGGCAGGAGGTCGTGGGCGACGAGGAGACAATTTGGAGACCTTGAGTCAGCAGAGCTGGACACGCGTGGGTGACGTGTTCGGATAAATTTCCAAATTTTCAGCTCGGGTATATATATCCAGACCCTGTCGGTGTGACCGAGTGGACGACTAGGTGGCACCGGGATGCAGAATCGCAAGTGGTTGCTTCAACTCGGTGTGACCGAATAGTTCAAAGCGGTTGCACCGAGATTAAAACCTAGATCAACTTAATGAACTCAGTATGACCGAATGGAATGGATTGGTAGACCGAAATGCACTAAGAGGTTTTCAAAGTTAATCCCTTGACGGATCGGTGACTCCGAGTGCTCCTCACCAGGAGGGTCTAAATTCGACTTGATCAAACTTTGTGATGTAGCATGAATAGAGTTTGAGACGAGAAAAGCATAGATAGCTAGAGGGAGTTCTTAGGCATTCTTGTCCATCTGTTTGGCAAAATGAAGAAAACCAAACAACCAAAGCAACAAATGGATGTCCTCGAATGGGAAAAATATGCAACAAACATGCTAACACAATAATATAGCAAATAAAATATGTGGCAAAGCATGCACAAACACTCTAGCATCTATCGTGCAATTGGCAATGACTAGGTCATCTATATATACGTATATTGACTAAGGAGTCAAATGAGAACATCTGATCGTAGTTCATACTCATCATTTAAGCACAAGTGGGGTTACCACTTTTACATAAAGCATTGTTGTGTTCACACCATTAGAGTTGCTTTAGCTCAATATAGAGCAAAGCTCCCCCTAGATGTGATATCCCCCCTTAGAGGGATGAACTAACCTTGGGTTTTGTCGACGATGACTTCATGTAGGTATTGAAGATGTAGATGCTCAATGTTGGTGTAAATCATTTGGAGCAATCCATTGGAGTGAGTTGCACTTTCAATACCTACATGGGTTAGTCCCACAAGGAACATACAAGGATATCCATAGACATAGAGTGAAGTTCACACAAGATGTTATACATGAGAGCATTAGGTTACCTTGTCCCTTGTCTTACCAACAAGAGGGTTTGTGACTCCATGAACTAGTGCAAGATGTGAAACTTGATTGCACTTGTCCTTTCCAAATGAATATGAGTGAATTATGTTGGCGGAGTCACCCTCAAGAACTCTCTAGTTCTTCTTCTTCGGGATCCATATCATCTTGATGGGAATCCTTGGAGTTGTAGTCGTACTTGATGAAGTAGAACTTGATGTAGTCTTGGGAACCCACTTGACCAAGGCCTTAGGAGCTTCTTCAAATGCATCAATCTCTTCTTGAATCTTGTCCTTGCCTTTTAGATTGTGGTCTTGTGGTGGAAGATCATCTTGAGCTTGTGTTCCATTTAAAGAAGTGGGATCATACTTCCCTTCTTGGGGAACAAACTTTGTCTTGGGGTATTGATCTTCTTCCCACTCAAATCCATTGGCATTTAACTTGCATCCAAAACCAACACCTTGATTCTTCTGGTGCCTTCCTTGCTTGCGTACAATTTCCTCAAATTGCTTACTCCCGGCAAGGCTCTTGTAAACACCTTTCTCTATAATTCCCTTCAATAAGCTACTTTCTTTCTCAAGTGTAACTTGTCTAAGAGAATCATTAGTGGAATCAAGATAACTACTAGAAGCAACACTGTTCGATTTAGCATGATTATTATTACTACTAGAGGAAGTATCCTTCTTACTCTGGTTGCCAGATTTTACTTGTGGCATGTAAGTAGTCAAGAGTAAACGCTTGGCAATGTAAGAAGAACTTTTCTTACGAAGATCATCCTTGATTGCTTTTAGGAACTCATGCTCTTGCTCTAGATTGGGCTTTTCAAAGCGTAGCTTCTCATGAGTCATTAAAAGCTCCCGATGATCTTGTAAGGTAGTTTCATGAGCTAACTTAAGAGTGTTTAGTTCTTTGGATAGACGCTCAATCTCCGTCTTATCATCGTCATTCATTTTGTCTTGATTAGCATGATTAACAGCAACTTCATCATAGTTTCCATCACTAGAGTTGTCAACAAGTAAATCATCATCACCTAGAAAATCATCTTCATCACTATTGAAATCAACATACTCGGGGTGTGATACCTTGGGGCCTTTAGCCATGAAGCATCTTCCAATCCCATCATTTGGTGAATCAAATATGTCATAGGAGATGGATGACACAAGTGCGAGATCGGCAACACCTTCATCTTGATTATATTCAGAGTCTAAGTGATAGCTTCTCTCGGAGTGGTTGTCAGAGTCGGAGTCAGATACCCATTCACCAACATGAGCTTGATGTCTTCGTCTTGTGTAGCTCTTTGATGACTTGTCCTTCCTTTCCGAACCCTTCCTTCTGCGACATGATCTTTGTTCATAATGATCATCTCTATTCCTTCTTTCTCTTGGTGGTGATTCTTCTCTTCTGCTTCTTCTTTCAGGTAAGTCTTCTCTTCTTTTATAGGGAGTCATACACTCACTAGAGTAGTGTCCGAGTCTTCCATAATTGTACCACTTGCGATAACGACTAGAAGATCTTTTGTCATTGTAGGAGCTTGACTTGGAACTTCTTCACCATTAGGCTCAATTCTTCATTGAAGACTTGTTTCTCACTTGATGATGTAGGGGAATCACATGAAGCTTTGTAAGCACCACTAGACTTGTTGTGAAGCTCTGATACGTCTCTAACATATCTACTTCTCCTAACACTTTTGCTCTTGTTTTGGACTATAATTTGCATGATTTAAATGAAACTAACCCCGGACTGATGCTATTTTCAGTAGAACTACCATGGTCTTGTTTTTGTGTAGCAAAAATGTTCTCAAAATGGAATGAAACTTTGCGAGGAATTTTTATGCAATAGAAGAGAATTTCTTGAGCCAAGAGACACCTGAGGGGGGCATCTCGGTGGGCACAACCCACCAGGCCGCGCCTGCCCCCAGGCGCACCCAGGTGGGTTGTCCCCACCTGGTGGCCCCGCAGACCCTGAAACCGATGCCATGAAATCCAAATTTCTAGAAAAAATCAGGGAGAAAGAATTATCGTGATCCACAAGACGGAGCCGCCATCACCTCCTATTCTTGATATGGAAGCCAAATCTGGAGTCCGTTTGGGACTCCGGAGAGGGGGATCTTCGTTCTTCGTCATCACCAACCCTTCTCCATCGCCAATTCCATGATGCTCCCCACCGGGAGTGAGTAATTCCTTCGTTGGCTCGCTGGTCGGTGAGGAGTTGGATGAGATTCATGATGTAATATAGTTAGTTTTGTTAGGGCTTGATCCCTAGTATCCACTATGTTCTGAGATTTATGTTGCTATGACATTGCCATGCTTAATGCTTGTCACTTTGGGCCCGGGTGCCATGATTTAAGATTTGAACCATTTATGTTATCAACATTATATCCATGTTCTAGGTCCGATCTTGCAAGTTATAGTCACCTACTACGTGTTATGATCTGGCAACCCCGGAGTGACAATAGTCGACATCACTCCCGGTGATGACCATAGTTTGAGGAGTTCATGTATTCACCGTGTGTTAATGGTTTGTTCCGATTCTCTATTAAAAGGAGGCCTTAATATCCCTTAGTTTCCAATTGGACCCCACTGCCATGGGAGGGTAAGACAAAAGATGTCATGCAAGTTCTTTCCATAAGCACATATGACTATTTATGAAATCCATGCCTACATTATATTTATGAACTGGAGCTAGTGCCGTATCGCCCTAGGTTATGACTGTCATATGATGAATATCATCCAACAAATTACCGATCCAATGCCTACGAATTTATCATATATTGTTCTTTCTAAGTTACTACTGCTATAGTTACTGTTGCACTTGCTACAAAACTACTGCTATCAATGTTACCATTATTATTGCTGCTGTCACTACTATCAAAACTATCATACTACTTTGCTACTAATCACGTTGCTGCAGATAATTAATCTCCAGGTGTGGTTGAATTGATAACTCAGCTGCTAATACTTGCAAATATTCTTTGGCTCCCCTTGTGTCGAATCTATAAATTTCGATTGAATACTCTACCCTCGAATACTGTTGCGATCCCCTATACTTGTGGGTTATCAAGACCTTTTTCTGGTGCCGTTGCCGGGGAGCATAGCTATATTTGTTGAGTCGCTTGGCATTATTATCAATTTATCACTATGAAGAATCTGAAGGATGCTAAGACTAGGGTTTATCCCTCTAAGACGAGGGGAGGTAAGGAACTGCCATCTATCTCTGCTTTAGATTCACCTTCTGTTATAAGTAAACTTGCAACACCACCACATGCTATTAATCCTGATATGTTGCAAGTTATTGATGATGCTACTTCTGCAATGAATGATACTTATGATGATGCTAGTACCTTGCTTGATGATAATGATGTGCCACTTGGTGATTTTATTGATCAACAAATTGCTAGAGTAAGACAACATGATGTTGTTGAATCTGATGATGAGCTTCAAACTGGAAATCTTGAAACACCTACTAGAACTAGCCCTCCTAGATAAGCATTGCCTAAGGTACCAGAGGGCTATGTTATGAATGAAGAGACAACTGGAGATATTCTTGCTTGAAAGGATGGAGATGATCTATAGAAATTATTATGCAAGTATAAAGAAAAATCTCTGAATGCTAGAATGCAATATGATCCTAAGTTTAATACTTCACCAATCTTTATTGATGATAAGGATTATGAATTCTCTGTTGACCTAGAGTTAATTACTTTGGTCGACTCTGATCATATCCATGGTTATTAAACTGGAACTGTTGTGGCACATCTTACTAAGTTAAATGACATAGCCACCCTTTTTTCTCATGATGAGAAAACTCGCTATTACTATGTTCTCAAATTATTTCTGTTCTTATTTAAGAGTAATGCTAAAGCTTGGTACAATACTCTTGCTCCTGGTTGTGTGCGTAGTCCCCATGATATGATTTATTACTTCTCTGAAAAATATTTCCCTACTCATAAGAAACAAGTTGCGTTACAGGAAATATTTAACTTTGTCCAAATTAAAGAAGAGAGTCTCCCACAAGCTTGGGGGAGGCTTTGCCAATTACTTAATGCTTTGCCTAATCATCCTCTTAAGAAAAATGAAATATTTGAAATCTTCTATAATGGACTAACTGATGCTTCTAGGGATTTCCTAGATGGTTGTGCTGGTTGTGTTTTCAGGGAACAAACTGTTGGGCAAGCTGAGGAATTATTGAATAACATATTGAAAAATTATGATGATTGAACTCTTCCTAAACCACAGCCTAAACCTGTCGGTGCCAAAACCGGCGGATCTTTGGTAAGGGGTCCCGAACTGTGCGTCTGAGGTTGATGGTAACAGGAGACAGGGAACACAATGTTTACCCAGGTTCGGGCCCTCTCCATGGAGGTAAACCCTACGTCCTGCTAGATTAATATTGATGAGTATGGGGGTTACAAGAGTTGATCTACCATGAGATCATAATGGCTAAAACCCTAGAAGTCTAGCCTATATGATTATGATTATGATTCCTTCTTCTCTACGGACTAAACCCTCCGGTTTATATAGACACTGGAGGGGACTAGGGTTGTACAAACTCGGTTACAGAGAAAGGAATCTTCATATTGGGACGCCAAGCTTGCCTTCCACACCAAGGATAGTCCCGTCCGGACACAAGAGATAATCTTCGGTCCGGTATCTTTACAACCCATTAGTCCGGCCTATGTACCATAGTCCGGACGTCTGAGGACCCCCTAATCCAGGACTCCCTTAGTAGCCCCTGAACTAGGCTTCAATGATGAGGTGTCCGGGCGCAAACTGGCTTCGGCATTGCAAGGAGGGTTCCTCCTCCGAATACTCCAACACAGTCTTCGGACGCAACGAACGTGTCCGGCTCTGCAAAACAAATTCCACACACAACCGCATAGAGTATAATATATCTTGAGTCCAATCCGCTGACGACTATAGGTAATGTGACACCACATCACCACCTGGTCATTATTTCGAACCATTTTTCGGCCTGCCACTTCAGGACGTGGTCTCATTGGCACGTCTTGGCAAAGCAGAGATCGTGTCCCCTTATTGCGGGATTCTCATCAATACGGGCGTGGGTAACCCAACCGCGCCATTCGCATGGCCCTTGGGAACATGCGAGTTTCAAGGCGAGTGGGGAGGCGCTTGATATTTACTTCCCTTATAAGGAGATAAGGATTCCCTTCTTTCACCCACGCCTTCTCCTTCTCTTTGCCCTCCCATTCTCAAGCTTCAGCGCCCGAGTTATCATCTTTTCCTCCTCAAGGAAGCACTCAACCATGTCCGGATCTGGAGCACAAGGCAAATGGATGGCCTCCTCCGTTAAGGAGAAGGACATCACCAAGCTTTGGGAGGCCGGGTATCTGGCGAAGGAAGTCGCTCATCGGCTTCCGGCCAACGGGCGAATCGCCCCCACCCCAAAGCCCAATGAGAGGGTGGTGTTTATCCCCCATTTCATCCGTGGGTTAGGGTCTCCTCTCCACCCTTTCATACGGGGACTCATGTTTTATTACAGGCTAGATTTCCATGATCTAGCTCCAAACTCTTTCCTCAACATCACGGCATTCATTGTCGTGTGTGAGGCTTTCCTTCGCATTCCACTCCATTTCGGACTATGGCTCAAGATCTTCAATGTGAAGCCGAAGGTGGAGGATGGACAACACGCGGAGTGCGGAGGCGCCATGGTGAGCAAGCTGCCCAACGTCACATGGCCCAAGGGCACTTTTGTGGAGACCGTCAAAGAGTGGCAGAAACTGTGGTTCTATATTGCAGAGCCCTGCGATACCACCTGGGCTGCGGCTCCTGAATTCAAGTCCGGACCTCCAATGTGGCTCACCTCCTGGATAGAGAAGGACCCGAATTGGTCCTCGTCGGACGAGCTAATCGTGCTACAAACGCACATCCAAAGCATGGTGGACAAAAACATCAAGCTCGTCGACGTGATCTAGGTGATGTTAGTTCGCCGGATCCTTCCATGTCAGAGTCGGACTTCCCCATTGTGGGAATTTGATCTGGAGAAGCACCAGACCTTGGAGAGGCTCTTCGGAACCACGCATGAAGATATCTGGAAGTTGCTCTTCAAGGCAAATGAGACACCGCCGGAGACGGACAAGGACCGCGGGCAGGATTTGGCCCTTCCTGACAGTGCGGTAAGTCTTTCGCGTTTCAAGGTGTATCCTCTACTTGCTTATTCAAGGAAGATACCTAAACTCCACTAGTTATTTTTTTCAGGTATGGACAGAGAAAGCGGAGCAGATTAAGTGTCCGGCTTCGCTGCCCGAGGAACTAGCCATCCCTCTACTGACAAAGATGCTGGTTCCGGTGCCTTACCAGGCGCCGAAGAATAAGGCCTAGAAGAAGGCCAAGGGGGGCCAGAGTGGCCTCCGTCGCAAAGGAGCTTCGGACAGGACGTCCGAAGACAATGAGACTCCCTCCTCCACCGCCGAAGAAGACAATGAGGACAAGGAGGAAAGCAGCTCTCCCCCTGAGGGGGAAAGAAGAAGAGGGCGGCCTCCACAAATCTGGAGGTAGAGGTGTCCAAGAGGGGGAAGAGCTCCCTCCCGAATAAGTCCGCGTGGGGCATCGACAGCAACCCAGAGCCGCGCCGCCGAAACAAGCCCCTGGCCGCATCAGGAGTACTCAAAAGACTCTGACATATTCATACATTCGGCCTCTTCAGTTCGTAGATTTAATGCGTTAAATCATACACCTATAGCCCGGCCCACGCCAGTTCCTTGCGATCCTCATCAGGAGGTTTGCTGGATTCAAAGGCGATGGCCAGTGAGTCACCGTTGACCGCTTAATCTCCCACAACCATGGGTGACGACGAGGTGCTGTCCCAAAGGACCTTCCCGGGCCAGGGAGAGGTTCAGGAGGTTGTCCGGGTGGCGCCAGAGGGTGACCCTTTGGCCGCTGGACACCTGGGAGAGAGAACCCCCATGGAGACTGGCGATGGGGGCCGTGTCCAGTTCGGACCCCGGCCGAATACAGTTCCAGAGACCTATAGGGCTCCGGAATCTGGCAAGCAGCCTCCTTCAAAAGAAGGCGGTGTGCCTATTCCGTTGGTGACCTCTGCCCAACCAGAGGCACCGAATAATCTACTAGAAGCGCTGCAAGGCGCTTCCATTTTGGACGAACACCGTATCCTTATGGGTACGGTGGTTGAGAGGGTTCAATCCGTCAAGAGCGGACTGACCGAAGCCTGCACCAGCCTGCTGACAGGCTTTGAGGTAAGTGATGCGAAAGAGAAGGTCATAGTATAGACAGTGTAGCCCCTGAGACACTGTTCGGTGTTCGGAAAGAAAAGTCGGACAGAGGATCAAGTAATTTTTGCAGGAAACTAACTAAATATGTCTTATGAACAGAGGCGTCGCTGCTTGCCGCCACCTCTCATGCCGCTGAGGTCTCCGGACTAAAGCAGAGTTTGGAGCGGGCCGAAGAAGAGCTCGGCCTTGTGGAAAGGCAGCTGGAGGACAAGCAAGGTATATGGAGACTTGTTGTATATTCAGAAAGAATAAATGATGTATATTGATTGTAGTGCCGTGATGTTTGTAGGAGCGGCGACTAAGGTTGAAACCCTCAAGAAAGCGCTAGCCGAGGCCGAGGAGAGGGCGGCGAAGGAACAAGCCATCCAGAAAAAGCATGAGCGCAGGGCTGGGGAGGTCCAGCAGGAGCTTCAGGACTCTTTGAAGAAATATGAGTCCTTGGAGCGTCAGCAAGCGGACCAAGAGTCCGAACTTGAGAAGGCCCGCCAGAGCGCACA
This sequence comes from Triticum urartu, assembly GCF_003073215.2. Classification (NCBI taxonomy): domain Eukaryota; kingdom Viridiplantae; phylum Streptophyta; class Magnoliopsida; order Poales; family Poaceae; genus Triticum; species Triticum urartu. Next base: position 382,700,511 of record NC_053025.1, on the reverse strand, counting down.
AGAGGCCCGGACCGAGGCGCCCTCCGGGAAGTCCACGAGGCCAAAAAGATCGCGGCGGGTAAGGCTTTTATTATGCAAAGCAAGTATGTGAAGAAGAGGTATCTCTTACTGACCTGGATTTGGAGTTCTCCGGGGGCGTTTGCAGATCTGCCACGCAACTTTTCTGACGCTGTTGAATTCTTCCGAGCCGAAGAGGGGAGCTTGATGGAGAAGCTGTTCTGGTCGCAATACCTTGCGCCACAACATCCGGTGCCCTTGAGCGACCAACTAAAACAGCTGGTCGAACTGCATAGGGTGGCCAAACTGGCCATGAAGGACTTGATAGTCTAGCTGTGGCCAGCCGAAGCTATACCCAGCAGCTACTTCGGTCTCGTGAAGCGGCTAGTCGACTCTTGCCCTCGGCTTGATGCCATCAAGCGATCGGTTTGTATCGAAGGTGCGCGGATGCCCTTCGCCCATGTTAAGATGCAGTGGGCGAAGATGAATGTTGCCACGGTCGCAAACGAAGGACCACCCGTGGGCAAGGATCACCGCACGCCCGAGCGATATTTTACGAAGTCCTTGAGGGATCCCGCATAGTGGCGGAGTAGTGTACGGAGGATGTAATCTTTGAATGAATACAGTTATATTTATATTGTCCTGCCCTGTATTATAAAAACAAGTTTGGCTATGTAATATAATGTTTGTTTAATATTTTACCTCCTGTGCGGCCGTGTTTATGAAATTTTGAGAGTTGGCCAGTCGTCGGCTTCAGCCCCCACATAGGTACTACGGGGGTGTTCGGGATGGACTCTAAACACTCTAGATCCAATTTGTTTGGTCCTTAAAGGAGGTGTTTATCGCAACGAACCAGGCAATCGGACTATGTGGCTTTATCACCCTCACTTCGCCATAGGAGTTCTACAATGAAAATTTAGGTGCATCCCCTAGTATCTGAACTAGGGTACTGTAAACACCTGATCGGGTAAAAAGCCGATTCATCGCATAATGCGGAAAAAATCACTAAAGATTTGAAACCTCCGAAGAGCTGACCGGTTCTCGCCGCATCATGACAGTTAGTTTTCGGCTTTCTCTACTGAGGTGCTCATCCGGATAAACCAGGAACACAATCATAGTACTTCTCCCTTTACTACCCTAGCCGATATAGCGGAACGTAAGGTACTAAGCACAGGAGCCGGGCAACCCAACTATTTACCAAAGACATGATTTGGAGCCAATCGATATAATGCTAAATTCGGGGTGCCGAACTATGTTGTAGAAAGTGTTTGGACTTTGTTGCCGTATTATGGGTGGCGATGAAGCCCCTGGCAGATTAAAGTGTACCAAAGTGTATGGTCGCAACTTTGAGAAAATCATCAAAGAAAAAGGAAAAAAGGTAGTAAGCTAATGCTGCAGAAGTTGGGCCCCAAACTGTTTCCATTATGGTTTGATTAATACGTCAAAGCGTATTTGTACAAGTGGTGCAATAAGAAACCAGGCTATTTAACATGCTACAACCAAGGGAGAGCTATGTGCGGGTCCTGAAAGTAGGTAGAGTGAGCGTTAAAGAGACCATCTAAGAATTCCCTTGTACGCCAGTGCTTCTTGCCATCTTGGTGTATCCATCATTCCGAGAGGACCGCTGATCAGGTCGTTAGAAGAAACCTGCGGAAAAAAAGACCTAAAAAGGAAAAAAAAGGAAAAATTGAAAATATGTGTGTCCAGGAGCGGTCGAGCCATATTATGGATCACGAGATAGTTATGCCTCCGTCTATGCCCATGGTATTTTGAGTGCGTAGTTATGTACGCGCGGTATGAATGCCGCTTCTTGGTTGGGACTGGGACGGAGGCCGAATTGCTAGTCGAGCTCTTGATGAGCTGGGCTGTCCTGCTGCAGAGTAGTCCGGACTCGTTTGACAGTGTCCGGGAGCTCGGCCAACGAATTAAGGTTTTGCAAGAGGAGGCCACTTTGTACTTCTGCTACTAACGCAGCGGTGTGCTCCTCGGTACGGAGGGAGCGTTCCGTGTTTCCATTGACTGTTATGACGTTGTGTGGACCAGGCATCTTGAGCTTAAGATAAGCGTAGTGTGGCACCGCGTTGAAGAGTGCAAATGCGGTTCGTCCGAGCAGTGCGTGATAGCCGCTGCGAAAGGGAACAATATCGAAGATCAGCTCCTCGCTTCGGAAGTTGTCCGGAGATCCGAAGACAACCTCTAGTGTGATTGAGCCCGTATAGTGGGCTGCTACACCTGGTATGACTCCTTTAAAGGTAGTCTTTGTGGGCTTAATTCTTGATGGATTAATGCCTATTTTACACGCTGTATCCTGATAGAACAGATTTGGGCTACTACCACCGTCCATGAGGACCGTGTGAGGTGAAATCCATCAATGATTGGGTCGAGGACCAGTGCGGCTGAACCGCCATGATGGATACTGGTCGGATGGTCCCTGTGATCAAAAGTGATCGGGCAAGAAGACCATGGGTTGAACTTTGGGGCGACTGGCTCCATCGTGTAGACGTCCCTGAGCGCGCTCTTGCGTTCCCTCCTGGGGATGTGGGTAGCATATATCATGCTTACCATTTTAAGTTGGGGGGGGGGACTTCTTCTGTCCCCCTGTGTTTGGTGGTTGGGGCTCCTCATCATCGTCCTCGCTTTGCTACCCCTTCTCCTTGTTCTCGGCATTTAACTTGCCAGCCTATTTGAAAACCCAACATTCTCTGTTGGTGCGATTGGCTGGTTTCTCAGGAGTGTCGTGTATGTGGCATGGGAGATCGAGTATGCGGTCCAAGCTGGATGGGCCCAAATTGTTCCATTTCAATGGCTTCTTCCGCTGGCTGGACTTGGAGCCGCTGAATCCGGCGTTGACCGCCGTGTCGTCGGTATTATCACTGTTGTTTCGACGCTTGTGTATGTTGCGTCGGGGCTTGCTGTTGCTATTTTTTGCTTCCGCAGTGTCAGGTTCGCTTGCACTATTATTGCTACGGGCTAGCCAGCTATCTTCGCCCGTGCAAAAGATGGTCATAAGTGTCCTAAGGGCTGCCATGGACTTCAGCTTCTCTTGGCCGAGGTGTCGGGCGAGCCATTCGTCCAGGATGCTGTGTTTAAAGGCTGCCAAAGCTTCAGCATCCGGACAGTCGATGATATGGTTCTTTTTAATTAAGAACCTAGTCCAGAGTTTCCTGGCTGACTCTTCGGGCTATTGAATTATGTGACTTAAGTCATCAGCATCCGGAGGTCGAACATATGTACCTTGGAAGTTGTCAAGGAAGGCCTCTTCCATGTCCTCCCAGCTACCGATGGAGTTTTCAGGCAGACTGTTCAACCAGTGCCGGGCTGGTCCTTTGAGTTTTAGTGGGAGGTATTTGATGGCATGGAGATCATCGCCGTGGGCCATATGAATGTGAAGAAGAAAGTTCTCGATCCATACCGCGGGTTCTGTTGTCCCATCGTATGATTCGATGTTTACGGGTTTAAACCCTTCTAGGAATTCATGCTCCATTACTTCATCGGTGAAGCAAAGTGGGTGAGCAGCGCCTCTATATCGGGCCACATCACGATGTAGCTAGGATGGAGTCGGTCTGCGGTTCTCGGCCCGGGCATGAGTATGACTATTGCGTCCGGCTAGATAGCCGTTATCGCGTGTCGGGGCACGTCCCCGTGATCCATAGATCGATTTGTTCTGACCTGCTCTACTGTCCAAGCCCTGCCGTAGGTCATATGTGTGTCCCCGAGCTGTTTTATCTCTGCCTTTATCGTGAGGCAGGGCAGGCTGGTGTTCGACTTGAGTTGTCGCTTTATCTCGACCACGTGCTGGTCGGTCAGCCGCATTGCGCGATGATGGTATGAGCTCCAATGCCTCGTCATCAAAATGAGGTAGAAATTTGCGCTTCGGGTAAATTTTGGCTGGGCACTTGAGGCCATATTCCTCGGCTACCAGGACATCAGTCCATCTATCATTGAGCAGATCTTGATTAGCTTGAAGATGCTGCTATTTCTTTTTCAAGCTCCTTGTAGTGGCTATTAGCTGGCGCTTGAAGTGCTCCTGCTCGAGAGGTTCCTCAGGAATGATAAAATCCTCAGTGCTGAGGCTCGCCTCATCCTCGGAGAGTGAAAGATAATTACCGTCCTCCAAGTCTTCGTGCGTGGCCTGTTCATCAGGGCTGACTTGCTTGTCTTCCCGTTCATCTTGCTCGGAAGTTTCCTCAATGGGGTCTTCATTGTCTTCAGCACCGTCCGGAGTGTTATCTTCTCCTGTGCCGGTGTTGCTGTCTTTGCTGCGGCGTGACTTAGAGCGGCGCCGCTGACGCCGGCGCTTTGGTTGTATCTCGGGAGGTTTATCCTCAACTGGGTCTTCCTTGTCATCACCGCTATTCTCTTTTGGTGCATCCACCATGTATACGTCATACGAGGAAGTGGTCGTCTAGCGTCCGGTAAATGGCGGGTTTTGAGCCTCTTCTTCTCCGGCATCGTTGTCCATACCGTCGATGTCATCGAAGATGTAATCGAGCATGTCAGTTAAGTCTTCGACAGTGGCTATTAAGTGGCCGGGGGGTGGGAAGCGAAATTCTCCATCATCAGCCTCCAGTTCGAACCGGATATAATTTGGTTGTGAGTCCCCCGCTAAGGATAGTGTTTTTAATGAGTTTGGCACGTCGCCTAAAGGCGAGTGCCGGAAGATGTCCGCAGAGCTGAATTCAATGATCGATGCCCGATCAAGCTCGTCGTGCGCGGACGCACATGCTTCGGAACCTGTAGCCTGAAACGTGCCCGAAGTTCTGGTAACACAGATCTTACTTGAGGTTGGGTCTGTGTGCGGCTCCAACACCGCTGAGTCTGCGGCCTCCGTGGTGGGGTTGAGCCTCCCATCCTTGGATGGCGTGATCTGCTCCGGATCTAGAGCCAAAGCAGTTGCAGGTTCTATCTCCTGGGTGTGGTTTGATGACAGATTTAAGTCATGATCATCATGGTGACGGCGAGCAGCTACTGCCGTGATCTTGAATCCGTCGAAGATCAAGTCTCCGCGGATGTCCGCGACATAGTTCAAGCTTCCGAATCTAACATGATGGGCAGGGGCGTAGCTATCGATCTACTCTAGATGGCCAAGCGAGTTGGCCCATAGTACGAAGGCGTCGAACAAGAATATTCGTCCGGGGACGAAGGTTTCTCCCTGGTCAATGTTGTTGTGGATGATTGATGGGGCCATCGAACATCTTGGTGACGACACCGCGGAACTCTCAATGAAAGCACCAATGTCGATGTCATAACCTGTGGATCTCGGGTAGGGGGTCCCGAACTGTGCGTCTGAGGTTGATGTTAACAGGAGACAGGGAACACAATGTTTACCCAGGTTCGGGACCTCTCGATGGAGGTAAAACCCTACGTCCTGCTAGATTAATATTGATGAGTATGGGGGTTACAAGAGTTGATCTACCACGAGATCATAATGGCTAAAACCCTAGAAGTCTAGCCTATCTAATTATTATTATGATTTCTTCTTTTCTACGCACTAAACCCTCAGGTTTATATAGACACCGGAGGGGACTAGGGTTGTACAAAGTCGGTTACAGAGAAAGGAATCTTCATATTGGGACGCCAAGCTTGCCTTCCATGTCAAGGAGAGTCTCGTCTGGACACGGGAGATAATCTTCGGTCTGGTATCTTTACAACCCATCAGTCCGGCCCACGTACCATAGTTTGGACGTCCGAGGGCCCCCTAATCCAGGACTCCCTCAAAACATACTCCGAAGAAGGTGTGTATATTATATCTCAGTCCTGAAGATATGCAAGAGGCAAACAAATCTATGAAGGAAAAAGGTATTAGAGCTGAGGATGTAAAAAATTTACCTCCTATTGAAAAAATACATGGGCTTAATACACCACCACTTCCTAAGGTGGTAGAGCTAAATTCTCTAATGAAGTTCAGTGATAATGAAAATCCTCACAGTATGTAGCCAATACCTTTATCAGTTTGAAATATATATTAGAAAACAAGATCATTTCAATGCAAATGTTATGAAACAATTGAAATACATCTCTGATATGATTGCTCGCTTGAGTGGCTTGTTATTTAGAATCTCAAATGATCTTAGAGGTGTTGGAAAACATGCTTCTATGGTTAAAACCCAGTTAGAACAAGTTTCTAAATCTCAAAGAGAGTTGCTAGATGAAATGAATAAGAATATACATGAGTTTGATGTTAGAGTTGCAACTAGAGGAGGCAAAATGACTCAGGAACCACATTATCCTGATAGATACCCAAAAATAACTAAACAGGATTCACAAAGGAACAACACCACAGCACCTAGTCCTTCTAGAAAGAAAAAGAAGAAGAAAATGATAGGACTTTGCATGCCTCTAGTGAACCTAGAGTAGAAAAACCTCCTGATAATGAAGTCTCTATCTCTGATGCTGAAACTCAACATGCTAGTGAACACTCACCTTCTGATAATGAAAAAGATAATGATGAGGTTCATGAAGATACTCAACCAAATAATGAAGAACCTGACAATGATGTTCAGATAGAACCTCTAGTTGATATTGATAATCACAACCTAAAAATAAAATGTATGATAAAAGAGACTTTGTTTCTACAAAACACGGTAAGGAAAGAGAATCGTGGGTTGAAAAACCTATGCCCTTTCCACCTAAGTCAACTAAAAAGAAAGATGATGAAGAATTTGAACGCTTTGCTGAAATGCTGAGGCCAGTCTTTTTGCGTACTCGCTTGACTGATATCCTTAAAATGCCTCCTTATGCAAAGTACATGAAAGACATCATCACCAATAAGAGAAAATTACTAGAAGCTTCAATCTCCACTATGCTTGCTAATTATACTTTTAAAGATGGAGTGCCTAAAAACTTGGAGATCCGGGAATACCAACTATACCTTGCTCTATCAAAAAGAATTATGTGAAAACTGCTTGATGTGATTTGGGAGCTGGTGTTAGTGTTGTGCCTTTCTCTTTATCTAAAAGACTTGATTTTAATAAACTCACACCTACTAAAATATAATTGCAAATGGCTGACAAATCTACTACCATACCTATCGGTATTTGTTAGGATGTGCCCGTTGTTGTTGCTAATGTTACTCTTTTGACTGACTTTGTTGTACTTGAGATGCCCGTGCACAACAACATGTCGATTATCCTTGGTAGACCCTTCTTGAATATCGTAGGGGCTGTTATTGATTGCAATAAAAGCAAGGTCACATTTCATATCAATGGTAATGAGCATATGGTGCACTTTCCAAAGAAACAATTCCAACTGAATGGTATTAATGTTATTGGAAAATCTCCGACAATCACTATTGGAAGTTTTCAAATACCTCTACCTACTGCCAAAAAGATATATGAAATGCTTGTTGTTGGGGAGATTCATATCCCCGTTCAGGTAACTTAGTGATTTACGAAAGTTCTTCGGTTTCATGCTAATCGAAAGTGGTTGTTAATAAGACCTGATCAATCTTATTAATGGATCATTTTTGAAAGGTATGAAGTTGATGAATTTAGTGAGCACTACCTTCTGTCCCTACATTTTGTTTTCTTTTTTTATTCGTTAAATAAAATAAAATGCCATGTGTTGTTTGTTTTCTGAATTTCCCGTGCAATAAAAAAATGATCCAAAAATAAAAGTTCTCAAAATGCTCTAAAAATTTAATATGATTTTTTCTGAATATTTAAGAATTTCTAGTGCAAATAATATCAGAGGGAGGTGCACCAGGTGGGCACAACCCACCTAGGCGCGCCAGGACCCCTAGGAACAACCTGGAGGGTTGTGGTCCCCACGTGGCCTCCCTCACTTATCTCTTCACACCACATCATCACCTACCTCTAGAAAAATCCACTTTGCTCTCTCTCTCTCGTGTTCTTCCTCTCAAACCCGCAAATTTCTATCTCTTTGCTCGAAGCTCCGTTTCTGAAACTGTTTCGGTGGATTGTTGCCTGGTATGTGACTCCTCCGTTTGTCCAATTAGTTCTTGTTTAGTTGTTTATATTTTGAATAATTAGCTAATCTTGGTGTTGTTGTAGATGAGCTTGCATCTTGAATTCTTAGATTTCTAAGTACTTTGAATGCTATCTATGGCTTCTAGCTATCCCCATGAGTAGTTGCTATCTATCTTATAAAGTTTTGTTGAGAAAATTTTGTGGACTAAAAATTTCAAAAATTTTGTTCATAGGAAAAACATGAATATCTTTAGGAAGTTTGGTTCCAAGAAGACCTCCAAGGGACTTATTGGTGAGTCATCTGACAGTGATCTCCATAACCGGAGATTGGCGGAAGTATGACTATGCGAATGGCCGCATATCCCGTTCATGGAACAGGCTAGAATCCTGCAATAGTTTACAAAGTATGTTGCTAATGCCGGTGTTGGGGATATCACTACTGGGCGTAAACCGGCCTATCTAGGCCGGGTTAACTTCATCAGTAGTTAAGTATGTTAAAGCACAAGAAGGCAGATGAGGGCTCAAGGCCCATAGTCGGTTCAAGGCCTGTAGCCGTAAACCGGCGCTGGTATTTAACTTGTATTATAAGTTAGGAATAAGTAGAGACCAAATCGGACACATCTATGAGCCGGTATTGGGACTCTGTGAACCGACGGGCGTCACCCGTGTATATAAGGGGACGACCCGGCGGCGGTTCAAGAACAACAGACAACAACTCGAGACTTAGGTGAAGCTTGTTTGCTCCCTAGTCATCGAAACCCCATCAATTCCATCACAACTAGACGTAGGCTTTTACCTTCATCGAAGGGGCCGAACTAGTATAAACTCTCTTGCGTCCCTGTGTCCGCTTTAACCCCTTCAACCTAACCCATCGCGATGGCTCCACGACTAAGTCCTTTCTCTAGGACATCTGCCGTGACAAAACCTCGACAGTTGGCGCCCACCATGGGGCTATCGCACGATGGTTTCAAGTTCTTGGAGGGCCGCTTTGAAGGACTCGAGGGCTACGTTGTGGGCCGGATGACTAAGAGTCATCGCGGCAAGCTCTACATCGATGATGCAGGCTGGGGCCCCGAGGCCGGCTCAGTTGAGTACGGGTACCAGGTCCCCTTTGGTGGCATACACGTTTTCATCAGCAGGATCGGTGAACCGGGCCCTGAGCCGGACATCTGCACCGACCTTGTCGAAACGGCTCAGCGTGCACGATCCGACCGGGTTAAACCGGCCGTGAAGTGTGCCTTCGTGGGAGTCATCCATGGAGGAAGTTATGAGGATGGATCGGAATGTCACGGTGAGACCGTCGTTTATTCCGGCGACGAGTCATCAACCGGAGAAACCGAATCTCTATATCAGCTACAAGATGGCCGGATTGGGGGTTGTTCCGATGGCGACAGTATTCTGGACCCCTCTGATCAACCCAACCGAGTTGGAATATTCATGGCCGGCACACAAGCAGCACTTCATTCTTCGACCGCTGCGCCAATAACCTCCGGTTCAGTAGCGGCGACAGCTACCGGGGCAGGAAGCTCTGCACGCCCTCCGGCTCAAGTTCTATCAGATCTATTTGATGCATTGGCTGCGCTTATGGGAGAAGCTAATCTGGCGGATCAGGAAGTCCATAACGCGGAGATTGTAAAGGTGAAGGAATAGATCACCCAGGCCAAGGAGGACCTGGCAGCCGAGAATGCCAGGATGACCACAGGGCGGGCCTCTTTAGACACACAAGCCTATAGACTCATGTTGGACCAGAACGCGTCGCATGAAGTCATGAAGAGGAAGTACCGATCCCGTTTGCCTTCGGTTTTCGATGCCAGAGACCTTTTCAACACCCCAGGAGAAGGAACCAGTAATCCGCTGGAGGGAAACTAGCCGGAAGCTCCGGGGACCGGTGCGCCGGTTCAGCCCCGTCTGATGAATCCGCCTCGTCAAAATACTGTCATACCTCAGGCTGTTTCAACACCACCGGGTTACTACTCCAACCCAATGGACAATCTCGTTGCCGCTGCTGCACGGCTGGAGGCCATTCCAATTGAAGGTGACTCCCCGCAGGCGGTAGAGACACGACGGGTCAAGGAGCTTCTTAGGACAGCTTTGGTCCAACAGGAAGCGTACTCGTATAGCCGTGACCGGATCCACTCGACCCCTTGTCCAAGCCGGAGCTATAGCAGGCGTATGGATGAACCAGCAGTGTCAAGTAATGAACGACGTGGAGCACCCCGCGGCAAAAACCCGGCGGGTGGTGCTAATAACGCTCAGGAAGTGGTGGACCGGGCCCGAGCGCGCAGGGAGGCCGAGTTAACCGCACAGTATCAGGCTCGGCAGCTTACGCCGGTTCGTCCAACTATTTCGGTCGAACCCGGTGTTACTTCTAGCTCTTTGGGGGTGCCTTGCCTTGTCCCCGCTTTACGCAATGTGCGCCTGCCCAAGGATTTCAAGGGCCCGCGCAAGGTACCAAATTACACGGCGGATCAACCCCCAGAGACATGGGTGGAGAGCTATGAGATGGCCATGGAGATGCTTGATGTGGATGATGCGGCATGTGCGAAGTACTTCACCATGATGCTTGAAGGAACGGCCCGCACTTGGTTAAAAAGCTTACCGGCCAATTCTATCAGTTCATGGGCCCAATTACGAGCCCGGTTTATCAGTAATTTCAAGGATACATGTAAGCAGCCCATGTCGATAGTAGACTTAGCTGCCTGTGTCCAGGAGGAAGGAGAATCGACGACTCATTGGGTGCGCCGGGTCTCACAAGTGTTGCATTCATCAGACCGCATCAACGCTAACACCGCAGTCTTAACCCTAGAAGGCAACTGCCGGTTTGGGCCCCTAAAGCTGAAGTTGGGACGGATGAAGCGCCATTGCACTGACATGGGGACCCTCATGGCTGCTTTGGTAAAGTATGCTGATTCTGATAGTACCAAGGATCCCGAATCTGATGATGACAAGGCATGGAAGGGAAAGAGGAACAGCAACTCCAAAGGTCAGCAGCATCACTTGGCAGGCAATGGTGGTGGAGGCAAGCGTAAAGCGGATGGTAACATGGACTTTGTGGCTAATACCAATGCGCAGGACAAGGGCCAGCGACGCAAGGGTAAACCGCCAAATCGTAGTGGGGCACCCAACCCTAACCCGGACCGCCTAAATTATCTACTGAGCCAGCCCTGTCCAGACATGGGACGAAGGAGGTGCCAGCAAACCACCTTTGGAAGGATTGCTTCATTATGCAGGAGTTCAAGAATTATAATGCTTTCCGGTATGATCACGGCTCCGGCGGTGGCTCAGGATCCGGGCAGGGTTACGGTGGAGGAAATTCTGGTTCAGGATTTAATGGTAATCCGGGCGGACATAACAATCAAAATAATCAGAACAACTAGGGTGGTTACAACCAACAGCAGCAACAGTCAGGTTACCAGAGCAACCCAAAGCAGTTGAATAGTGGGCAGTACCATGTCTTCACCACTAGCTTGGACAAGCGAGACAGGAAGGTTCAGAGGTGGGCAGTCAACTCTGTTGAACCGGCCATGCCCCGTTATCTACACTGGTTTGAACAGCCAATCATATGGAGCAGAGAGGATCACCCTCCCCAGGTTGATAATCCAGGTCAGTTGGCTCTGGTGGTGGCGCTTCAGGTGGGAGGTTACAAGTTCACCAAAGTGCTCATGGATGGAGGGAGCAGCATTAATATCTTGTACTATGAGACCTTCCATCGTATGCGACTAACAGATAAAAATCTCAAACCGTCTAATACGGTGTTCCACGGTGTGGTACCTGGCAAGTCAGCATATCCTATTGGTAAGATAGCTCTGGAATTGGCTTTGGAGATGATCATGATTCCAGGTCGGAAACATTGACGTTTGAAGTAGTGAAAATCCAAAGTCCATATCACGCCCTGTTTGGGCGATCGGCCTACGCCAAGTTTATGGCACGACCCTGTTATGTGTATTTGCAGCTCAAGATGCCAGGTCACAAGGGGACAATAACGGTTCACGAAAGCCGTAAAATCGCTTTGGAATGCGAGGAAGGAGATGCGGCCTACGCAGAGTCGGTTTGTGCCACCGAGGAGCTGAAGTATTATAAGGACAATGTTGATCCGGTGGACATGACTCCATTAAAGAAGCCAACTACGGAGCATGATCCGGCCCTGAAGTTCAAATCAGCAGCAGAAACTAAGCTTGTTGACTTCGTACCTGGCGATTCGTCCAAGCAGTTCAGCATCAGTGCCAACTTGGATCCGAAATAGGAAAGCGCGCTCATCGAGTTCATCCGTGAGAATCGGGACATTTTTGCATGGAAGCCCTCTGACATGCCAGGTGTACCGAGGCAACTCGCTGAGCACACCCTTAATGTGGATCCTAAATACAAACCGGTGAAACAGTTCCTCCGCCGGTTTAACGAAGAAAGACGCAAGGCGATTGGAGAAGAGGTAGCCAGGCTCTTAGCAGCTAGCTTTATTGTTGAAGTTTTTCACCCTAAGTGGCTTGCCAATCCGGTGCTGGTCCTTAAGAAAAACGGCACCTGGCGCATGTGTGTGGATTATACAGATCTTAATAAGGCTTGTCCAACAGATCCTTTTTCCCTCCCCCGTATTGATCAAATTATTGATGCTACGGCGGGTTGCGAGCATTTAAGTTTTTTGGATGCATATTCTGGCTATCATCAGATGAAAATGGCAGTTAAGGACCAGGAGAAGACGACATTCATAACTCCCTTTGGAGCCTTCTGCTATGTGTCTATGCCCTTTGGGCTCAAGAGTGCCCAGGCAACTTATCAACGGTGTGTACAAAATTGTCTTCACAAGCAAATTGGCCGTAATGTACATGCTTACGTGGATGATATCGTGGTTAAGTCCAGGGAGAAGGAGACTTTGGTTGAAGACTTGAAGGAAACCTTTGATAACCTGAGGACGTACAAGATGATGCTTAATCCGGCCAAGTGTGTCTTTGGTGTACCGGCAGGCAAGTTATTGGGTTTTCTGGTGTCCAACAGGGGAATTGAGGCTAATCCGGAGAAGATCACAGCCATCACCTCCCTAGCTAAACCGAAGTGTATTAATGATGTTCAACGCCTGGCAGGCCGGATTGCCGCGTTAAGCCGGTTTATCAGCCGCCTTGGTGAGAAGGCAATCCCTTTGTATCAGATGTTGAAGAAGACGGATCAATTCGTCTGGAGTTCCGCGGCTGATGAAGCATTTGAGGAATTAAAGCGGCAATTGGTCAATCCGCCTGTGCTCGCCGCTCCCATTGACAAGGAACCGTTACATGTATATGTTGCTGCTAATGCTTGTGCGGTCAGCGTGGCTATTGTGGTGGAGCGAAAGAAGGCAGGTAAGGAGCATCCGGTTCAATGTCCGGTCTATTATATCAGCGAGGTACCCATTGAGTCCAAGCAAAGGTATCCGCATTGGCAGAAGCTGGTGTACGGAGTTTTTTTGGCAAGCCGGAAGCTTAAGCAGTACTTCCATGGGCACCCAATTACGGTGGTCAGTTCTGCTCCATTGGGGGATATCATCCAGAACCGGGAAGCGACTGGCCGGATTGCCAAGTGGGCTATAGAGCTTGGGCCGCACAGATTGAAGTATGTGCCTCGGATGGCGGTTAAGTCTCAAGAACTTGTTGATTTCATCAATGATTGGACGGAACTGCAAGCACCTGAAGAAAAGCCGGATCACACATATTGGACCATCCATTTTGACGGATCCAGGCAATTGGAAGGCTCGGGGGCTGGAGTCGTATTAACTTCCCCATGAGGTGATAAGTTTTGTTACGTTCTCCGCTTAATGTTCCCTTGTACTAACAATTTAGCTGAGTATGAAGCCTTGCTCCATGGTCTCCGGATGGCTAAGGAGATGAATCTAAGTCGAGTTAAGTGCTTTGGTGACTCGTACCTCGTGGCTCAACAAGTATCTGGCACTTGGGATTCCAAGGACCCACTCATGGCAGCGTATCGTCGTGAGGTGGATATTGTTGCAGGTCACTTTAAAGGCTATCAGGTGGACCACGTGGACCGACAGAAGAATGAAGCGGCGGACGCTTTAAGCCGGCTGGGCTCTCAGCGCAAACCGGTCCCGCCCAATGTTTTCTGGATGTGCTGCACAACCCGTCGGTCAAGCTCCCTGGTGAAGCGGATTTGGCTATTCCTGATCCAGAGGCTCAATTGGTGGCAGCTCTTCATGTCATTCCGGATTGGACGCTTCCTTACCTGGCGTACATGAACCGGGGCGAGTTACCAAAGGATGAGACTCTGGCCCGACAGATAATCCAGCGGTCCAAGTCCATGACTATTGTTAATGGCGATTTGCATCATTGTAGTGTATCAGGGGCGTTTCAATGCTATGTGTCTCCTGAAGAAGGCAGTGAAATTTTGCGTGAGATCCACGAAGGAGATTGTGGTCACCACGCCGGTTCAAAATCTTTGGTAGCTAAAGCGTTTCGCCATGGCTTCTATTGGTTAACTGCTCATGCTGATGCGGAGGATCTGGTCAGACGATGTGACGGTTGCCAAAAGTTTTCAAGACGTGCTCATGTGCCGGCTCAAGAATTGAGAATGATTCCAATTACTTGGCCGTTTGCGACTTGGGGGCTGGATATGGTTGGGCCTTTCAAAAGGTCCAAAGATAAGAAGACCCACCTCCTGGTGGCGGTTGACAAGTTTACAAAGTGGGTGGAAGCAGAACCTGTTAGCAAGAGTGATGCGGCCATAGTGGTTCAGTTCATCAAAAAAGTGATTTTCCGGTTTGGCTTTCCACACAGTATCATCATAGATAATGGTACCAATTTGTCCAAGGGTGCCATGAAGGAGTTCTGCGAACGGGAGCACATCTGGCTTGACGTTTCATCAGTGGCACACCCACAGTCCAATGGTAAAGCAGAAAGGGCTAATCAAGAGATCTTGAGAGGCATCAGGCCCCGGCTTATGGTTCCTTTGCAGAGAACGCCGGGTTGTTGGGTAGAAGAGTTACCATCTGTGTTATGGAGCATCAATACTACACCCAATAGATCAACATGATACACGCCGTTCTTCATGGTCTACGGAGCGGAGGCGGTTCTCCCAAGTGATATCCGTCATGACTCACCTCGTGTGGCGGCTTATGTTGAAGCGGACAACGAGACAGCACGGCAAGACGCTTTGGACCTGTTGGATGAAGAACGTGACATAGCAGCCGCCTGCTCGGCGATTTACCAACAGGATCTTCGTCGTTATCACAGTCGCCGAGTCAGAACCAGAGCCTTTCAGGAAGGAGATTTGGTACTTCGGCTCATCCAAGACCAGACTGATATGCATAAGCTATCCCCACCTTGGGAGGGACCTTTCGTGGTCAGCAAGAATCTGCACAACGGGTCATACTATCTGACCGATATTCGAGAGCATAAAGACTCACGTACATCAGAGGAAGAGACCAACAGGCCGTGGAACATAGCTCATCTTCGGCCTTACTATACCTGAGCCATTGGCTCTACTTATGTACATATTACGACGATGTATATATTATGATTAAATATAATAAACCGGAACCTCAGCTAAAGCGGGGTATCTGTTCTTTTACATCATGTGTGGTTACACGGAGTTGTTCTAAAGCGGCCTCCGGTTTACCCCTTGAGTTAGCTTTTCAAAAGCATCATGTTATATCACTTGGGGGCTTGGTCGTGTCCGAACCAATGCAACACCTCTTGATAGGCGACAGCCACCAGATCACTTGGGGACTTGGTCACGTCTGAACCAGTCACGCCTCTTGATCGGCCTAAGGCCACAGAATCACTTGGGGGCTTGGTCGAACCCGAACCATTGCCACGCCTCTTGATCGGCATAAATGCCACGGTTTCATTTGGGGACCTGGCTGACTTGAACCATAGCTACACCTATCGGGAGCTTGGTCATGTCTGACCATGGTAACGCCATCTGATCGGCTCAAATAAGCCTCTTTTTGCAAACAGTTTTATCATTGCCTTTGCTTCACAATTTTCTTTGATAGATATTTCTTTCTTTTTGTTGTGTTTTTTAAACCGACAAAATTTGAAACCTGTTCACATGGTCAATTGACGGAACATGGTCCATTTTTAATCCGGAGACTATTTGCTCGGTTTGATTTTTTGTTAACATCCTATTACGGAGTAACACGGTGTTTAATTATAACCCGGCACGGTTTAAATGGTAAACCGGCATTATTTATATACAGGAGCTGCTATCTCCTCCAACAATGTGGGTTTATGAAACCTCCGCTTCAAGATTGGCTAAGCCAACTTCATGCCCAACGATGGCAGGTATTATGTATCTCAAAGATTTGATCATATGCTTAAATTTCAGATATTTTGATTTTATATATGCAGACATCATACTCCGCCTGACGGTACAACCGTGGTGGCACTTTAAGATTTTTTATGTTGCAGAAAATACTTTGGAAAGTTCCTCACCCAAAGGAAGCACAAGTTGTAGTGGTTATGCACGAAGGCATATTAAGATCAAGAGTATCAGCTAGCCTATTACAAGGCAACACGGTGCCCAAAACAAGATCATTGTCTTTTCAAAGGAGAAGCAGTTTAAACCGGTTTCTGGTTCAAGCTTGGTCACCAGCCTGGCCTGATGGTTGTGGGTCATCCCGCACCGCTTCAACTTCAGTTTCTCTGCCCAGCGGCTGGAAATCAACAGTTGTCCAGTTGATTCCCATTAATGCTCGAAAGACAGCTTCATCATGGATCAGCAACGACGGTTCAATATCGAGAGCGTAAGTATGCTTACGGATTGGAGGGATAAGATTTTCCGCTTCATGAATTGGTGCAGCTACTCGCTTGTTTTGATTGTCACATTGGGCTTGATAATGAGACAAGTCTGCTTCTTCAACCAATTAACAAGCTAGCGGACGCACCTCCCAGTTTATTGCTCGCAGATCCGCTTCACTAAACTCTGACCCGTCTTCCTTCAAGCTGGGATAGCCCTGAGCCGCTTCAATAGGATCAAAATCCGGCACCCAAGCTTTTGCCTGGATTAAGGCATTGATCGCACCGGTTCGAGCAGCAGATTTCTTCAGCTCTTCAACCCGGGCAGGAAGCATCGACAGTTTCTTTAGAGTGTCCGGAATCAAAGTGGGCGCCGGATTGTTGTGAGATGTAGTACAGATGATCCGTTGTGCACCAGTGTACAGTTGTTCGATCAACGTGTAGGCGGCTTTCAATTTCTTCCGCACATCTGACCCCAAGTGACCAATGCGTGTCCCTGAAATATCACAAAGGGTTAACAAACCGGCAGCTCTGTAAGACGGCAGAATCAATTCAGAAATCAAACCGGCTTACCAAAGATAGCAGTGGTCATGGCATGCACGTGCCGCTTTATGCTGGTCAGTTCGTCCACCACCGGTTTTAGTGCAGCCTCGGCATCTTCTGCTCGTTTGGTTAAAGCGGATTTTTCAGTAGCCCAATCCGCCCGCTCCTTCTTGAAATCCTTCTTAAGCTGTTCCATGACGCTTAAGGCGCTGGTCAACTCCTCTTTTGCTTTTGAGGTTTCAGTCTGTTGGGACTTCAGATTTTCTTGGAGATCGGCGATTTGGGTCTCTTTTGTCTTTAGCTCAGCCTGCATACAGATAGTTATATGATTCAGCAAGCAGTGCAAGAATTGAAGCACCAACCGCATAACAAGTTATGCACTTGGCGCTTGGGGGCTAATGCCTATTTGATCTTCATATTTCACTTGATTATAAAGTCCCAAGATCAGTACAAGTATTCAACTTGGCACTTGGGGGCTAATGGCTATTTGCTCGAATATATTCTGATGCGGCGATCTCAATTACTTAAAGTCCCGGTTTAACTACACTAAGTTGAACCGGCCCTTGGGGGCTACATCAGCGAGTTCTGGAGCATTGGGATTTATATTAGCAAGTCACGGTTTGGATGCAGATTCTAAACCGGCCCTTGGGGGCTAGGAGAGTTAACAAGATTGAAATATCCAAACAGGAAAAAGTACATGGAAGTTACCTCAAATTTCTCTTTCATCATATTAACCAGACCAGCTTCATAGTCACGGCTGGTGTATAGCCGGTTCAGATAGCCGGAATGGAGATCTTGGGCGTTCAAAGTGGCATAAGTTGTCAGATCGGCATTCCATTTTCCCTTGCCAATGGCAGCAAATTCTTCCTTGCCAGTGTGTCTGGATAAAGCAACGGGATTGCCTGGCTCTGTGCGACCAATGCCAGTAATGACAACCTCATCATCTTTGGCATCGCCGGTTTGCACTGGGGCCGTTGGCTTATCAGTAGGCTTTGTTGGATTGGTGAATTTCTCAATCCGGATGGGGCTTGTGGGCTGGTTGACAGGACTTGAGGTATCAATAGGCCTCTCTCCAGCAATAAGATCGTCATGTCGCTGCAGTGGATCATTGGTTATATCTTCAGGAATAGCCGCTTCAAGATCTAGTGTTTTGCCCGGTTCAGGGACGGCATCCTCCTCGACCGCTTTATCCAGGCGAGCATTCTTGCTCGGCCTAGCCTTAGCCCTGTGAAGTGCGTTATATCGACTAGAGGGGGGGGTGAATAGGCGATTTTTATGAAAGTCTTCAAAACGTGGAAGTTATGAAGACAAACGATAGAAATAAACCTATTACCCTGCAGCGGAAGGTAGACTACACTAGGCAAGCCATAGTCAAATATTCAATGGAGTGAAAGCACAATGACTAATAGCAGCAATGTAGTAAGGATCAGGTAGGAAGATATTATGAAGCCAAACAGAACACACAGTCACTCAGTGAAGATAAAAGATAGTGCAATCATACAATGACTTCACAAGGAGTAACAATAAGTAAAGAGAAGGGAAGGATGAAACCAGTGACTCGTTGAAGACAATGATTTGTTGGACCAGTTCCAGTTGCTGTGACAACTGTACGTCTGGTTAGGGCGGCTAGATTTAAACCTGAGGACACACAGTCCCGGACACCCAGTCCTGAACACGCAGCTCAGGACACCCAGTCCTCACCGTATTCCCCTTGAGCAAAGGTCACACAGACCTCGCCCAATCACTCTGGTAAGTCTTCAAGGTAGACTCCCAAACCTTCACAGACTTTGTTCACCGGCGATCCACAATGTCTCTTGGATGCTCAGAACGCGACGCCTAACCGGCTTGAGGATTCACAGTCCTCAAGTGTAATAAGGCTTCAGATCACACAGACAAGAAGACTTAAGTGATGCCTAATTCTCTTTGGCTCTGGGTGGTTAGGGATTTATCCTCGCAAGGAATTCTCTCTCAAAGGCTTCGAGGTGGGTTGCTCTCAAACGACAAAAGCCGTATACTAACTCTGAGCAGCCAACCATTTATGGTTGTAGGGGGTGGCTATTTAGAGCCACTAGGCAACCCGACCTGATTTTTCCGAAATGACCCTGGGTCACTAAGGAACTGACATGTGTTCCAACGGTCAGATTTCAAACACACACGACAACTTTACTTGGGCTACAAGCAAAGCTGACTTGTCCGACTCTGGACAAGATTCGCTCTCATAGTCTTCACTCGAAGACATAGGTTTTGGTTAAGCATCACTTCAGTCATTCTGACTGGTTCTCTTGGACCCCACTTAACAGTACAGTGGTTCCTATGACTCAACAAAGAAGAAAAAGAACTACGAAAGATCTAAGTCTTCGAGCTCCATAGGCTTCATGCGATGTCTTCTCTTGTCATAGTCTGCAATGTGAATATCTTCATATACCACCTTTGACATCAATGTCTTCATACATTTTTAGGGGTCATCTCTGGTAGGAAAACCGAATCAATGAGGGACTTCTTCCTGTGTTATCCTGCAATTCTCACAAACA
The DNA here is from genome assembly GCF_003073215.2 of Triticum urartu. Lineage (NCBI taxonomy): Eukaryota > Viridiplantae > Streptophyta > Magnoliopsida > Poales > Poaceae > Triticum > Triticum urartu. The sequence goes on along the minus strand of NC_053025.1, from coordinate 382,680,798 downwards.
CATTAGTCCCTCAACTAGGTTTGTCGTCAATACTCCAAAACCAACTAGGGGTGGCACTAGATGCACTTACAATCTCCCCCTTTTTGGTGATTGATGACAAACTAGTTGAAGTTTTCAACGGGGAATATAATATGTGAAATTGTAAAGGATAAGGAATTGTCTTCATAAGTTGCAAGGGCTCCCCCTGAAGATGTGCATATAAGTAATTTGCTTTTGTAATGCAAATGCACATGGCAGGTTGTGCTTGTGGAGATCCTCTTCAACTTATGATGACAATCCACTATGCATGTGAAGGTATGTGAAGATAATGACATGCATAATGGAAAATGGACATCTGCAAAATGATCTAAGTGCGGAATTTATCGTCGCACATGCGGAATTTATCATCGCATCACAAAGTGGCAAATAAGTAGCAGACGACCATCGAGTTTAAGTGTTACAACTCAAAGAACCAAATGTATCAAAACGAGAGTTGTAAACACGAAGCAAAATATGAAGCACCCGCCCATATGGACCCGCTTGAAGACTATCAAACTCATATGCTTCTCCCCCTTTTGTCAGTAAGGACCAAAAAGGTTTGAAGACATAGAGCATCTACTCGTTCCCATGAAGAGTAGGTGAAGCAGCAGGGTCGTCGGTGGTGTTCGGTGGTGCAGAAGAGCTTGGAGCAGTGTCGAAGCGTGCTGAAGGAGGTGGCGGTGAAGTAGCATCGTCTTCATCCTCGATCACTCTGGCATTCACAGTTGCAGCAGAGGAAGAGAACTCAGAGTCTTCAAGAGATGGAGTTCCTCGCAGCACTGCCCTTCGAGGAGGTGTGGAGTCAAACTTGAAGCGCTTAGAGAAGCCATCCTCTTGTAGATCCTCTTCAGAACACATCAGCGTCAGCCCTTTCCATGTGCATCGAGAGGTTTCATGGGCAACAAAGGCATTCTTGGTGGCAAGATTGCGAATGCGATTAACATCCACCAAGAGGCTTTGCATTTGACGCTTCAGCCAGTCATGATGCCTATCCTGTTTCTGATGAAGAGCCACAAGAAGCTCTCCGTCATTGAGAACACGAGTGCTCTTCTTGGGTCGTGGGGCAGTTGTACTATCAGTGGCTTTAGTGAGAGCAGGATGCGGTGCACGTGTAGTGCCAGCCAAAGGATACACATGAGTGACTGCTTCAACTCCTTCAATGTTCTGAGAAAAACTTTGATGCTCTGCATTCTGGAGACTTAGAGGTTCCTTGGCAGGCTCGGGATTGATGGCTTCAATAGACATATCCACATCAGGCAGAAAGATCCGATGATTGCGCACAGATGGCTGATATGAGATAGTGGAGTGAAGTTTGATCAGCCGCATTACCCATGGGGCGTAGAACTTCAAGCCAAACAGATCAGAGCCTGATGCAGCAAGTTGGCGAATGAAGAAGTCATGTGTAGTGAAGCATTTGCCATGAAGAATATAGAAGACCAAAGTCTTCATTGCACCTTCCAGCTTGGCATGTGGAGAGTGTCCTTTGATGGGCCAGAGAGTTCGCCTTATGATGTGATAAATAGTTCTTGGCAGATACTCAAGGTCTTCAACAAAGAACTCTTTGGGATATTCAGCATCTTGGGGCAATGGCTTCATCATACTGAGCATCTGACTCATGTTAGGTTCAGGCTTCTGAAAGATGCTCTCCACAGCTTCACTGTGAAGTTGACAGCCAGATTCGTAGAGATCGCCAGGAGTGGGTAGACCAGTGAGCTCAATGATGTCAAAGGCTTTGGCTTCATGATGAACATTTCCTGTCATCCACTCTAGGACCCAAGTCTTCGGATCTCTGTTATACTCGCGGATGTGAAGTGTGGCATAGAATTGGAGCAGCAACTCTTCATTCCAATGCTCTTGGTCAGTGACGAACGGCAGCAACCCAACCTCTTTGAAGCAATCCAGAGCTTCTTCCAGACAGGGCAGACCAGCTATTGCTTCAATGTCAAGACGCTTGTGTGGGAAGATGCAACCTTGATTGTAAAGAATGCAGGAGTAATAGCTTCGCTACGGATAGCTCCAGAACCGATCAGATGATATTCTTTCCCTTGAGTAGGGGTTCCTAGAGCTATTGAAGAATGTGTTGTCTAGTCTGAAGCCATTGATATTAAAGGATCCAGGTGCTGATGCAGGACCTGGGAACCTGGGCAATCTTGGGATTGGCTTCTGTACCTGAGGCCTGTGCTCAACATGATAGTCGAACTGAGGACCGACAGTAGGCGCAGGGATAGAAGCAGTGGGATTAGTGGCTTCGCTGACTTCTAGTGCTTGGGTTGGTGAAGGCTCCACATTAGCTTCAGCCATGACAACGTCAGTGGCTTCATTGGTGTTGGTGGTGGCAGCCTCAAGATTTTCAACCTCCACTTGACGAGCTGGAGGGTCGGTCACAGTCACGTTCTCCTCGAGAACCGCTTCTTGGTGGGACAGGGGAGTAGCAGCTTGTGGGACTTCTTCTTCATTGGCTGATGCAGCCGGAATGTCTTCAGCAGCTTCAGCTTCAGACGCAGAGACTGGAGGCCTTGGTCGTTTGCGAAGCCTGCGCAACGCAGGCGACGCCTGTGTAGTTGGAGTTGGCTGCGCCTCAAAGTCTTCTTCCTCTTGTGGGCGATCAGCCCATGAATCATCCTGAGCAATTGGCGTCAGAGGACGACCAATGCTGATGAGTTCGCTGTGCTCGAGCTGAGGAAGGACTGCACCATCTTCTACATGGTCATGGTGACCAATGTCTTCAACAGCGATGGGATCAGCTGCTGGAAAGTCTTCAGCCTCATGAGCCTCGGTGAAAATAGGCTCATGGATTGTCAGTTGGCGTTCAGCGTCAGGACGAATCATGGAAAGGGGTTCAACAATCAAAGGCTCTGTGGGAGCAGCCCGTTCTTTCTTGGTCTTCCTCTTCTTCTTGGAGGGGGCAGTAGGAGAGGCTTCAGGATGTTTCCTCTTCCTGGCTTCAGCCTCAGCAGTCCTCGTCTTCTTCACCTCTGAAGCGGTTGACCGAGCCTTTGGCTTCGAGCCAGTCATGCTAGTTGGGAAGACAATGGGATCTGCTTCCTGCCTTGGTGCGAGAGGTTCGGTCACAATGGGCTTCTTCTTCTGCTTAGCAGCCATCCTGGGATCAATGCCCGGACGTCCAAGGTCCTTGCGCTTCTCAGCTTCGTTGTAGCCTTGCACACACTTGTCAGCCAGGCTCTTCATGCGCTCCCGAGAACCCTGAGTTTCTGCGCGTTTCTTGAGAAAGGCTTCTTTGAGCTCGTGCAGCATAATCTTGAAGTTTTTCACCTCTTGCACGCTGAGCTTGGCCATATGCTTCTTGAACTGAGCCTTTTCATAGTCAATCTTTTGCTTCAGTTCGACGATGCGCTGAGCGAGAGCTAGCTCTAAAGCAATGGCGCCATGGAAGGCGACACTGAGGCCAATGGGTAGTTGCAGATCTTCAAAGCTGATGTTTGGCGTGTCAAACCACTCATCAATGAAGTTGTGGATGATTGTCATGTCAAAGAGAGGCAGATCATTGAAGATTTCTGCTTCTTCTTTGCTCTTGATGAGTTGCTCAAGAGCGTCATCTGCTAGATCTTCATCACTTGACAGATCAATGGCATCGTTCCGCAGAATGGCAGCAGCTGTCAGCTCTTGGCCGGTGTATGGCAGAGGCATCTTGACCTTCTGGGGCTTGGAGATGCGTGAAAAATCTTCAGACTACACACTGTCTTCAGGAGGTGCAGTTGCCAGTGGCTTCGCCCGTGAGATTTTTGGTGCAGAGGCCGGCTTTGAAGCTTTTGGCTGCTTCAGCTTCTTTGGCTTCGGCGCTGCAGGTGCTTCATCTGATTCAGCGTCACCGGCAGGCTCATTCACGGCTGTCCCTTGAACCACGATGTGAGTGATGAGACCTTCAAGATTGTAGAAGGGCCCAAGAAGATTGGGTTCAGCTTCGCGAGTTCCATCGGCACGGGGAGCAGAGGGACCAGGGTTGAAATCTAAACCCAAAGTCTTCTTGTTCTGCTTCGCTGAGTTCTGGGCAAACTGGAAGTTGCGCTTAAACAGATTGTTGTCACGACACCATAGCAGGGACGATGGGTCAGCATCCGCAGGCTGTGATCCATGGACCATGCAGGGATAGAAGCCTTGTTCAATGGCTTCATCTCTAGTCCTAGGTTGAAGATTTTTGTAGAGGATGTCTCCCCATGGTCGCTTGATGGCATTCTTTTCAGCATATTCCTTGGTCACAAATCTGTACTTGAACCACTGTTCTGCCTAATAGCGTCGAATCCATTGGATTCGTGTCTTGCGCTGATTGTAATCCTCTTCAGGATTTGTCTTGTACAGCTCTGAGAGGTCATCGGGCAGATCTCTTGATGTTTCTCCTCGACGCTTTCTGCCACCCTTCCTTGCTGATTTTTTTGAAGCCATGAAGTTTAAACTAAAAGGCTTCAATACGTTCAAAGGCTTCAAAGGTTTTCGCTTGCTGGAAAAACAGGAACTGGCTTCGGGAGAATTAATGTGATACTGTAAGAATTCTACAAATGAATGCAGACTATGAGAACCAAGGGATTCTCCCACGGACATGTACCTGTGACAGCATTAAGGTGCGAGGGAAGGGGAAGAGGTCATATGCATTCTCAGAAGATTTTGAAGATAAATCAGTTTAGAAGACATTGACCTCATCGTGCGAAGACATTCACTCATAGATAAGGAGTTGGTTCCAGATTTGTACGAATCCATGGATTAGTACAAGTGACGAATCTAACTACTTTGTGAAGCATAAGTGAATATACTAGGCATGTTATGAGATGCAGTATGAAAGAGATCCAACTTGTGTGAATAGAAACTGCTTGTGGTAGAAAGTGATAAAGCTATAGGATCAAAGGGGCTGTAAAAAGGAAGTTTTATTTACCACACGAAGAACTGCTAGACGGAGTGGAAGAGGAGGCCGAGCAGTTCGATCGTCCGTGCAATAACTTCGCGATGGAGGACACCTACGGCGACGGTGGAGAAGACGATGTCCGCGGTCGGTGTGAAGACGGCGTCGGAGAGGTTGCAGCAGCGAAGCGCTTCATCGCCGGCGTCGTCGAGGGCTAGCGGTGGCGCTAGGGTTCGTGCGAGAGTGGAAGAAGAGATAATGACTGCTGTGAGGTGTGTATTTATAGGTACAGGGGCGGCACTGCGTTATTACACAGGTTCCCCTAGCGATTCACATCTGAGGAACACGTGGCCATCATGCAGCATATCGGGGGTTGTTCCACGTCCCACGCACGCCTGGATTGTCGGGTGGTCGCTCCCACTTCTCCGGGTTTCAGGTGAAGGAATGAGCATTGAAAACAGACTTAATGGTTGTCTCTGTATCTTCTGCTGTCAAGGACGCAGAGAAGACATTCGACAGTTTCAATAGAATGCATATGATTTGGAGAGATAGAGTTTGAGATAGAAAGCATAGAGAGGTTAGGGTCCGATCACATTCACTTAGGTCAAAAGATTCAACAAGAAGACATAGCTATAAGTGAATGCTGTAGAGGACAGAACACTAGTATATATATATATAATCAACATAGTGAAGATAATCATGAAGACATGTTGAAATTGACGCCAAACCAAATGTGAAAACATATCAAATGTAACGCCATGAGTGAAACACTTCAAACAGAACATTTTGGTGCTGGCGTTACCCACCGTATAGGAAGTATTAGACCCAGACACGGCGCACAATTATCATGGCGCTCCGAAGTCAAATTCCATATTAATGTATTCACACTTAGAATGTATGTCTTCATTGATTGAAGATATACTTTACTTCGTGTGTTGCACATCTAAGTCATCAATATGCATAAGGGTTAGGATGTGTGCAATCACAGGACATTTGAGGATTCCAGGATATTTAGCTCACACCGTAACTTGCAAAATCTCTTCTCATCCAAGGGCTTGGTGAAAATATCTGCCAATTGCTCTTCAGTGTTGACGTGTATGATATCAATATCTTCCTTCACAACATGATCTCTAAGAAAGTGATGACGAATTTCAATGTGCTTTGTCTTCGAGTGCTGAACTGGGTTATTGGCAATCTTGATGGCGCTTGCGTTGTCGCAGTAGAGTGGCACTTGCTTCAGATGAATGCCATAGTCCTTGAGTGTTTGCTTCATCCACAGAAGCTGAGCGCAGCAAGATCCAGCAGCAATGTATTCAGATTCAGCAGTGGAGAGAGATACACAGTTCTGCTTCTTTGAAGACCAACATACAAGAGATCGTCCCAGAAAAGTGACATGTGCCTGATGTAGACTTGCGATCCACTTTGTCACCAGCATAATCAGCATCCGAGAATCCAACCGGATCAAACTCTGAGCCCTTTGGATACCATAATCCTAGAGTTGGGGTGTGAGCCAAATATCGAAGAATTCGCTTCACAGCTAAGTGATGGGACTCCTTTGGTGCCGCTTGGAATCGAGCACACATGCAAACACTAAGCATAATATCTGGCCTAGATGCACATAGATAAAGTAAAGAACCAATCATGGAGCGGTATACCTTTTGATCGAACTCTTTACCATTGTCGTCGGGACCCAGATGATGTTTGGCTGCCATTGGTGTCGTGAAGCCTTTGCAGTCTTGCATACCGAACTTCTTCAGGCAATCTTTGAGATACTTCTCTTGAGATATGAAGATGCCGTTGCGTTGCTGTCGTATTTGAAGACTGAGGAAGAACTTCAGCTCTCCCATCATGGACATCTGATATTGCTCTTGCATCATATATCCAAACTCTTCACTGTACTTCTGATTTGTGCAGCCGAAGATGATGTCATCCACATATATTTGGCACATGAACAGTTCACCATCATATGTCTTCGTGAAGAGAGTGGGGTCGAGGGAACCAGGTATGAAGCCTTTGCTCTTCAGGAAGTATTTGAGTGTGTCATACCAGGCCCGAGGGGCTTGTTTGAGGCCATATAGTGCCTTGTTGAGCTTGTATACCATGTCAGGATGTTTCGGATCTTCAAAGCCAGGCGGTTGTGCAACATACACTTCTTCTTCAATCTTGCCATTGAGAAAGGCGCTCTTCACATCCATTTGATATAGAAGTATGTTATGATTATTTGCATAGGCCAGCAGTATGCGTATGGCTTCAAGTCGAGCCATGGGAGCAAATGTTTCATCGAAGTCAATGCCTTCCACTTGAGTATATCCTTGAGCAACGAGACGAGCTTTGTTTCTGACAACTTGACCATGCTCGTCTTGCTTGTTGCGGTATATCCATTTGGTGCCTATTATATTGTGCTTCCGAGGATCAGGACGCTTAACCAGTTCCCATACATTATTCAGCTCAAACTATTGAAGCTCTTCTTGCATAGCTTGAATCCATTCAGGTTCCATGAAGGCTTCTTCAACTTTCTTGGGTTCTGTAATTGAGACGAATGTGAAGTTCCCACAGAAATTTGCTAGCTGAGTTGCCCTTGAATGAGTGAGTGGACCGGGTGCATTGATGCTATCAATTATTCTCTCAATCTGCACTTCATTGGCAACACGAGGATGTACAGGGCAAAGGTTTTGCTTTTGCTGATCATTGTCATTGTTAGTGGGATTGTTTTCAGGCTGAGCATTGTCTTCAGGTTGATCGGGTGCGGAGATGATAAGTTCCTCTTCAGGTTGAGCTTCAGAGGGTATGATTTCTCCGGTTCCCATAAGCTTGATTGATTCGCTGGATGGAACTTCATCTAGCACATTTGGGAGGTGCTCTCTTTGTGAACCGTTAGTCTCATCAAACCGCACATCCACTGTTTCAACCACTTTATAATGAAAGAGATTGAAGACTCTGTAGGAGTGCGAATCCTTTCCATATCCAAGCATAAAACCCTCATGTGCTTTTGGTGCAAATTTTGAAGTGTTATGTGGATCCTTGATCCAGCACCTAGCGCCAAATACTCTGAAGTAACTGACATTTGGCTTCTTGCCAGTAAGGAGCTCATAAGATGTCTTGTTCAGAAGCTTCTGAAGATAAACACGATTGATTGTATGGCATGCAGTATCAATGGCTTCAGGCCAGAATTTTCTTGGAGTCTTGTATTCATCAAGCATTGTTCGGGCCATCTCAATGAGTGTTCTGTTCTTGCGTTCGACGACGCCATTCTGTTGTGGCGTGTACGGGGATGAGAATTCATGTGTGATGCCCAAGGTATCAAGATATGTATCAAGGCCAGTGTTCTTGAATTCAGTGCCATTGTCACTTCTGATGTGCTTTATCTTGGCGCCATAGTTGTTCATTGCTCGATTGGTGAAGCGTCTGAAGACATCCTGCACTTCAGTCTTGTAGAGGATTATGTGCACCCAAGTATATCTAGAATAATCATCAACAATGACAAAGCCATAGAGACAAGCAGTAGTAGTAAGAGTTGAGTAATGAGTGGGACCGAAAAGATCCATGTGGAGCAGTTCGAAGGGTCGAGTGGTTGTCATGATTGTCTTCGAGGGATGTTTGGCCCTCGTCATCTTTCTGGCTTCACAGGCACCGCATAAGTGATCTTTCTTGAACTTGACGCCCTCGATGCCTATGACATGCTTCTTCTTTGCAAGGGTGTGGAGGTTCCTCATGCCAGCATGCCCTAGCCTCCGATGCCAGAGCCAGCATTCTGAAGCTTTTGCTAGAAGACATACGGCAAGCTGTGGTCCTGCCGAGAAATCTACTACATACAAATCATCTTTCCGATACCCTTCAAACACTAGAGACTTGTCAGATTCCATTAGTACAAGGCAGCGATATTTTCCAATTATTACGATCATGTTCAAATCGCAAAGCATTGAGACAGACATTAAGTTGAAGCCAAGGTATTCAACAAGCATGACTTTATCCATGTGTTGATCCTTTGAGATTGCAACTCTACCTAGACCCAGTACCTTACTTTTACCAGTGTCAGCAAATGTGATGTGACTCTTGTCGGATGGACGTAAGGTTGAGTCCATAAGAAGGCTTCTTTTGCCAGTCATGTGATTGGTACACCCACTATGAATAATCCATTCTGAAGACGCTGGTGTCATACCCTACAGTGCAGTTAGGGGGATAGGCTTCGCGAAGAGAATTGTGAAGCAAAAACATTTGACGAACCAGTGGGTTATGAAAGCTTAGATCCAGATTAGGACTGATAGGGAGAGTAGCAAGCGATTCATGAACGAAGTACATAATAAGACCATTTGGGCATTTGATCTTGCGCCCTACAAGATGTTTAAGGTCCCCAGCAATAGCGTCAGACGATTTTGGTTTTCTGCTGGAGACCTCTCCCTACAAAAGAGAGTTAAGCTTTCTTAGCCACCCACATCTTCAATGGTGGCTTAGAAGCAATAAGTCCTAGTGCAGCGTCTGAGAACTTTGGCTTTGGAGCCCTAGCAAAAAGTCTTGCAGGCGGACAATAGTACTCATAAGAATAAGAAGAATAGTTCTTGGTCTTATGAACATGGCGGTTTGATGAACCGCGCTCATATTCATAGGCCTGAGTATGGTTCCCCTGCAAAACATTTGCGTTAGTGCGACTCAGGTGAGTCCTCTGTCTGTATGAAGCCTCTGGACCGTATGAAGCCTGTGGTCTGAGGTTTGTCTTCTTCAAGTGTGGTGTCATGATGACATTCATAGGAAGATTCTCCAGACACTTTTTGCGAACCCAGATCTTCTTCATAGGCGGTCCGTTCCTGTAGTTAGTACCAATGTACCTGGCAAACACTTCACCATTCTGATTCTTAAACAGTTTATAGTTTGCATCAAAGGATTCATCAATGACAATGGGGTTTGCACGAGTGAAGCTAGATAGAGTGGATGGTGAAAGTGCGTTATATCGACTAGAGGGGGGTGAATAGGCGATTTTTATGAAACTCTTCAAAACATGGGAGTTATGAAGACAAACAGCAAAGATTTTGCCTATTACTATGCAGCGGAAGTTAGATTACACTAGGCAAGCCATGGTCAAGTATTCAATAGAGTGAAAGCACAAAGACAAACAGCTGCAGTGTAATAAGGATCAGGTAGGAAGAAGTTATGAAGCCAAACAGATCATACATTCACGTTGTGAAGACAAAAGATAGAGCAAGCATGCAATGGCTTCACAATGAGTAACAGTAAGAAAAAGGAAGTGAAGATGAAACCGGTGACTCGTTGAAGACAATGATGTGTTGGATCAGTTCCAATTGCTATGACAACTGTACGTCTGGTTGGAGCGGCTAGGTATTTAAACCTTAGGACACACAGTCCCGGACACCCAGTCCTGAACACGCAGCTCAGGACACCAAGTCCTCACCGTATTCTCCTTGAGCTAAGGTCACATAGTCCTCGCCCAATCACTCTGGTAAGTCTTCAAGGTAGACTCCCAAACCTTCACAGACTTCATTCACTGGCAATCCACAATGTCTCTTGGATGCTCTGAACGCGACGCCTAACCGTCTGGAGGATTCACAGTCCTCAAGTGTAATAAGTCTTCAGATCACACAGACAAGAAGACTTAAGTGATGCCCAATGTTCTCTGGCTCTGGGTGGTTAGGGCTTTCTCCTCGCTAGGAATTTTCTCTCAAAGGCTTCGAGGTGGATTGCTCTCAAACGACAAAAGCCGTGCACTGAAATCTGAGCAGCCAACCGTTTATGGTTGTAGGGGGTGGGCTATTTATAGCCACTTGGCAACCCGACCTGATTTGTCCGAAATGACCCTGGGTCACTAAGGAACTGACACGTGTCTCAACGGTCAGATTTCAAACTCTCATGGCAACTTTACTTGGGCTACAAGCAATGCTGACTTGTCCGGCTCTGGACAAGATTCGCTCTCATTGTCTTCACTCGAAGACATAGGTTTTTGGTTTAGGCATCACTTCAGTCATTCTGACTGGTTCTCCTGGACCCCACTTAACAGTACGGTGGTTCCTATGACTCAACACAAAAGAAAAGGAACTACGAAAGATCTAAGTCTTCGAGCTCCATAGCCTTCATAATGTGTCTTCTTTTGTCATAGTCTTCAATGTGAATATCTTCATATACCACCTTTGGCTTCAATGTCTTCATACATTTTTAGGGGTCATCTCTGGTAGTAAAACTGAATCAATGAGGGACTTCTACCTGTGTTATCCTGCAATTCTCACAAACACATTAGTCCCTCAACTAGGTTTGTCGTCAATACTCCAAAACCAACTAGGGGTGGCACTAGATGCACTTACAATCTCCCCCTTTTTGGTGATTGATGACAAACTAGTTGAAGTTTTCAACGGGGAATATAGTCTGTGAAAGTGTAAAGGATAAGGAATTGTCTTCATAAGTTTCAAGGGCTCCCCCTGAAGATGTGCATATAAGTTAATTTGCTTTTGGAATGCAAATGCACATGGCAGGTTGTACTTGTGGAGATCCAATTCAGCTTATGATGACAATCCACTATGCATGTGAAAGTATATGAAGATAATGACATGCATAATGGAAAATGGACATCTGCAGAATGAGATAAGTGCGGAATTTATCGTCGCACATGCGGAATTTATCTTCGCAAACAGGGTGGCAAACAAGTAGCAGACGACCATCGAGTTTTAGTGTTACAACTCAAAGAACCAAATGATGCAAAAACGAGAGTTGTAAGCACGAAGCAAAATATAGCAAAACATAAAGCACCCGCCCATATGGACCCGCTTGAAGACTATCAACCCATATGCTTCTCCCCCTTTTGTCAGCAAGGACCAAAAAGGTTTGAAGACATAGAGTGTCTACTCGTTCCCAGGAGAAGCAGGGTCGTTGGAGGTGTTTGGCGGTGCAGAAGAGCTTGGAGGTGCTGAAGCAGGTGGCGGTGATGTAGCATCGTCTTCTTCATCAATGATTCTGGCAGTGACTGTGGCAACAGATGAAGAAAACTCAGAGTCTTCAAGTGATGGTGTGTTGCGCATCACAGCCCTTCTAGGAGGTGTGGTGTCAAACTTGAATCGCTCAGTGAAGCCATCCTCTTCATGTTCAGCTTCAGTACACATCATTGATAGCCCTTTCCATGTACGACGACAGGTTTCATGAGTGACGAAAGCATTCTTGGTGGCAAGATTTCGAAGACGATTTACACCCACCAAGAGGCTTTTCATCTGACGCTTTAGCCAGTCGTGATGCCTATCTTGTTTTTGATGAAGGGCCACAAGAAGCTCTCGGTTATTGAGAACACGAGCGCGCTTCTTGGGTCTGGAAGCAGTTGCACTATCAGTGGCTTCAGTTGAAGCAGGGTGTGGCGCACGTGTAGTGCCAGCCAAAGGATACACCCTAGAGATGGCTTCAACACCTTCATCGTTTTGAGTGTAGCTCTGGTGTTCTGCATTCTGAAGACTCAAAGGTTGCTTGGCAGGCTCAGGATATATAGCTTCAGCAGAGGTATCCACATCTGGCAAGAAGATCCGATGGTTGCGGGCTGAGGGCTGATATGAGATCGCAGAGTGAAGCTTGATCAGTCTCATTACCCAAGGAGTATAGAACTTTAAACCAAACAGATCTGAGCCTGATGCAGCGAGTTGGCGTATGAAGAAATCCTGTGCGTTGAAGCATTTGCCATGAAGGATACAGAATATCAGAGTCTTCATTGCACTCTCGATCTTGGCATTTGGAGAGTGCCCTTTAATAGGCCAGAGAGTCCGCCGGATAATGTGATAGATGGTTCTGGGCAGGTACTCAAAGTCTTCAACGAAGAACTTTGTTGGATAAGGAGCATCGTGGGGTAATGGCTTCATCATGGAGAGCATCTGACTCATATTTGGTTCAGGCCTCTGGAATATGCTCTCAAGAGCTTCAGTGTGTAGTGGACACCCTTCCTCGAAGAGTTCGCTAGGAGTGGGCAGGCCGGTGAGCTCAATGATATCGAATGCATTGGCTTCGTGATGGACATTGTCGGTCATCCACTCCAGGGCTGTAACACCCCGGATGTAACTTTCCCAATTTGAACTCCAACTCTTGCCGTTTCCGGCGTTAAGTTATATTTATTTCTCGGGTTCGGTTCTTTGTCTCCGTGTGTTGTTTTCTTTGTCATGCATCCCATATCATGTCATCATGTGCATTGCATTTGCATACGTGTTCATCTCATGCATTCGAGCATTTTCCCCGTTGTCCGTTTTGCATTCCGGCGCTTCGTTCTCCTCCGGTGGTCATTTCTAGCTTTCTTTCGTGTGTGGGGATTAAACATTTCCGGATTGAACCGAGACTTGCCAAGCGGCCTTGGTTTACTACCGTAGACCACCTGTCAAGTTTCGTATCATTTGGACTTCGTTTGATACTCCAACGGTTAACCGAGGGACCGAAAGGCCTCGTGTGTGTTGCAGCCCAACACCCCTCCAATTTGTACCAAAACCCACCAAACTCTGCTCCATCACCTAGAGCGTTTGATCACGATCGCGTGGCCGAAAGCCGCACCTCATTTGGACTCTCCTAGCTCCACTTATGCCTATAAATAGCCCCCCGTTTTCGGATCTCGGATCTCTCCCCGTCCAACTCTAGCTAAAAAAAAACAGATCCCGCCGCCGCCCGCAGCCACTCGCGGGGCGCCATGTGGCAGCCGGCCGCCGCCGCCGCCGCGGCCCGGAAGGCCCGCGCAGGGCCCCTGAGAGCCCATCGCCCCGCCGCCCGCGTCCGGTCGCCCCGCCGCCCTCTTCTCCCGCGCCGGCGCCCGGAGCCGCCACGCGCCGCCGCCATCGCCTGGGCGCCCCCGCACCAGATCTTCTCGCCGGCCGCCGCCCCACGCTGCGGTCGCCGCCTCCGGCCGCCGCCGCGCCACCCCGCCGCCTCGGTCGCCGCGCCCGCGCCGCCTCGCCGCCGGCGCCCCACTCCGGCGACCGCGACAGCTCCGGCGAGCTCGGATCCAGCCGTGCCTCGGTTTCCGTGCATATCTGAGATATTTTGCATCGGGGTTGACTTTTTCCCCTCCGAACCCTAATTTTTTGTGCATTCTTTGACCTGCTGCAACTTTGCATCCATAGCTCCGATTTGGGCATATAGTATATCAAAATGTTTGTCTCGACGAGTACATCATTTCATTCCATTGCATCATTTTCATTTGAGCTCATCTTGATGCCCGAATTGCTGTTAGAAGAGGCCTTCGTGAGTTAATTGTCAGATCTGCTAGTTCATCTTAGACTTTTGTCATTTTTGCCATGATTATTGTGTGCATGATATGCCTGTGAGTCCTTCATGTATTTTGTTAAGCATTTTATCTTCTTTCCAGAGGTGCAACCCATGCATTTTTAGGATGTGTGTGGTGACTTGTGCAAGCTTGCAAAGTGAGGCACACAGTAAATCTGTTTTCAGGGACTTAGTAGTTTTCACCAAGTCTGGGATTATTTAGTTCATGATGCCATATGTTCAGCTTGTTTCCTAGTGATCCGTGCCTCTTTTGAGGATGATCAGTAAAGGAGTTTTGTTAATCATGTTATGCTCTATTCATCCATATATTTTTTTGCAATTTTGAAGCAACCTAGCTTGAGTCAATCGAGCTCTACTTTTGCTTCGTGATGAATCTGGGCAGATCGTCAACTCGTTTGCGATTTTGCCGATGCTATTGTAGTTGATCCGTGCATGCTATGCCATTGTTCTTGCCATGTATAGCTTGTATTTTGTGCCTTCTTAAAGGATGTATGCTTGTCTTGCCATGACTTGCACCGTAGTGAGTGCATCGAGCTCGTTTACATGCCTTCATGAGTTATATTTCAGCATGTCTCAGTTTTCACAAAGTCTGAAAACTGATTATGTTTTTTCTATGTTCGTGTGCTTGTTAGTACATTTTGTGACCCCTTTTGGCCCCAGGTAACTTAGGGACTTTTGTTAAGCTTGTTGAGTAGCTCCATGCCATGTTCTTACTTGTCTTAATCAGTTCATGTATCATGCTGTTTTGCTACTCCGAAGAGGGCTTCGTGATCTGAAATTTCAGACATTTGTTAATTTCACTAAGTCTGGAATCTGTTTTGCATTTGCGTTTTTTCCATGCTTGTTTGAACCTCATGATGAACGAATTGGCCGTGTCTCAGTGCTAGTCTTTTGTTAAGCATCTTGTGTGCATCCCTGCCATGTATTTTGTTGTCATGTTTGGTGGCCGTAGCATGTTCATCTCATTGCATTTAGATGCCTACTTGCTATAAATCGCAGACCGGTGTCAATTTTGAATCGCTTGCCATTTCCGAACCGTAACTCCGATTCCGACGATCTTTATATCGTTTTCAAGCGATTTCATCTCATCTTTCCAGTGGGACCCTTGAAATTCCAAGTTGAGGCCAGGTTCATGCATTTCCTGTCATATCTTGCATTTTGCATCCCGCATAGCATATCATCATTTCATCATATTGCTTGGTCTTGCACGTGGTTGATTGCATCGTTGTTGCTTGTTTGTCTTGTTTGGGTAGAGCCGGGAGACGAGTTCGCTACCGAGGATCCCGTTGAGTTTGCTTGTGAGGATCCCGTCAACTCTGACAACTGTGCAGGCAAGATGATCATACCCTCGAAATCACTACTATCTTTGCTATGCTAGTTTGCTCGCTCTTGCAATGCCAATGCTACGATGCCTACCTTTTGCTTGTCGGCCTCCCAATTGCCATGTTGAAACTCTAACCCACCATGTCCTAGCAAACCGTTGATTGGCTATGTTACCGCTTTGCTCAACCCCTCTTATAGCGTTGGTAGTTGCAGGTGAAGATTGGAGGCCGTTCCTTATTTGGAACACCTTTTATTTACTTGTTGGGATATTATTATATTGCTGTGTTATCTTAATGCATCTATATACTTGGTAAAGGGTGGAAGGCTCGGCCTCTCGCCTAGTGTTTTGTTCCACTCTTGCCGCCCTAGTTTCCGTCATATCGGTGTTATGTTCCCGGATTTTGCGTTCCTTACGCAGTTGGGTTATAATTGGAACCCCTTGATAGTTCGCCTTGATTAAAGCTTTTCCAGCAATGCCCAACATTGGTTTTACCATTCGCCACGTAGCCTCTTTTCCCTTGGGTTACCGGAGCCCGAGGGTCATCATATTTTAAAACCCCCCCCCCCCCCCCCCGTGGGCCAGTGCTCCTCTGAGTGTTGGTCCGACCGAGTAGACTGCAGGGCCACCTCGGGGCAACTTGAGGGTTGGTTTTACTCGTAGGATGTCTCATCTGAGTGTGCCCTGAGAAAGAGATATGTGCAGCTCCTATCGGGATTTGTCGGCACATTCGGGCGGTGTTGCTGGTCTTGTTTTAACCTGTCGAAGTGTCTCGAGTTACCGAGATACTGAGTCTGATCGGAATGTCTTGGGAGGAGGTCTATTCCTTTGTTGACCGTGAGAGCTTGTCATGGGCTAAGTTGGGACCCCCTACAGGGATTGAACTTTCGAAAGCCGTGCCCGCGGTTATGGGCAGATGGGAATTTGTTAATGTCCGGTTGTAGATAACTTGAACCTTATTTAATTAAAATGAATCAACTGAGTGTGTTACCGTGATGGCCTCTTCTCGGTGGAGTCCGGGAAGTGGACACGGTGTTGGAGTAATGTTTGCGCAGGTTGCTCTCTAGTTTCTCGCGCGTGCTTGCCTCCTCTTCTCGCTCTCTTTTGCGAATAAGTTAGCCACCATATATACTAGTCGCTTGCTACAGCTCCACTTATATTTGCCTTACCCCTTCCTATAAGATTAAATAGTTTTGATCGCGAGGGTGCGAGATTGTTAAGTCCCTGTGGCTCACAGATTCCTACCATACCAGATGCAGGTCCAGGTGATTCCGCTCCAGGTGACGAGTACGAGCTCAAGTGGGAGTTCGACGAGGACTCTCAGCGATACTATGTGTCTTTTCCTGATGATCAGTAGTGGTGCCTAGTTGGGGTTTGATTGGGACCGTTGTCGCATGTTGGGTTTTCTTCTATTTTGGCGCCGTAGTCGGGCCATGAGTGTTTGGATGATGTATGTTATTTATGTACTCTAATGTGACGTGGCGAGTGTAAGACAACTATGTTCTCCCCTTTATTATTCATATTACATGGGATGTTGTGAAGATTGCCTAACTTGCGACACATGCCTTCAATGCGATTATGTCTCTAAGTCGTGCCTCGACACATGCGAGCTATAGTCGCATCGAGGGTGTTACAAGTTGGTATCAGAGCCTTCCCCTACCTTAGGAGCCCCATTGCTTGATCGTTTTTAGCAGCCGAGTTGTGTCTAGAAAAATGTTTTTGAGTCATTTAGGAATTATATATCGGAGAGCTTAGGAATTCTTTTTACTTCCCAGTCTCCTCATCGCTCTGGTAAGGCATCCTGACGTAGAGTTTTGACTCTTCTCTTCTCAAATTTCACTAAAAAAAATTTAGGATCACGCGAGTATCTTGGAATCGTTCTGATGGCTTATGATGAGAACATTGTCTTGGTGCCTCCTGTCATTGGTTTAGTGGAAGTGTCCCGGGGAGTTGAGCTCTGAGGTGTTGTCATCATAATTTTATCATTGCAATTCTGGAATACTTGAGATATGTTCGTCGACATCGAGAATCTCTTTTATGCAGTTCGTTGGTGAGATAACCTCGACGCCACCCAGTACTGGGGCGGGAGTTCGGGAGTATCGCCATAACTTGTATAACGGATGCTTTTCGAAGGTTGAGGTAGATGGTTTCCGAAGGTTTCTTGGTTATGTGTTGAAGGATGGATACAGCTGGATGTAGGATTTGCTAGTTTGGGTGAGATATTATGCTTCCCCTGTATCCCCAACACCTGATTGCATAACCGGAAAGGTTCGGGAGTTTCATAGGTGGGAATTCTAGTAGCTCTAGTTCTTCTTCCACGGATATTGGTTTGAGATTGGGATTTCTTACCGACTATTCATTCTTGATCCGTACCTTGTTGATTTATTTCTCTACCTTAATTCTACGTGGCTTCTCAATTTATGGATATGTGACCATTTCAAGAGGAATGCATTCGTTCATTTTGTTCGGATGTGAAGACTATATGTTGCAATTTTCATTCCGTTGAATTCAGCTTCAATATTTATCTGTCAATGTGCTAATGGTGGTCAACCTCTTCAGGATGGCTCCTCCAACGCGCACGACTCCGAATCCTGATCCGCCACTGCCTCCACCTCCTCCAGAGGCATGGCAAGCTGTGATGGCCGCAACCAATGCAAACACACAGCTGATCATGCAAATTCTCCAAGAGCGCAATCAAGGCAGTCAAGGGAATCAAAGGCAGCAATCAGAGTCACTTTGCTACACTCAACCAGTTCCTTGCTAACGGGCCAAAGACTTTCAGCAATTGTGTTGAGGCAACCGATGCTGACGATTGGCTTGTGGATCTGTGTAAGCATTTCGAGTGCAGTAACGTCAGGCCTGAGGACTTTGTCAAGTTCGCTTCCTTCCAACTCAAAGATCAAGCTGCAGAATGGTTCCAGCAGTACAAGGATTCCAGAGGTGGACGTGTTATCACTTGGGATGATTTCCGTCGAGATTTCCGAGCTCATTATATTCCGCAGAGCGTGGTTGAAAGCAAGCGTGAGGAATTCCGCAATCTGAAGCAAGGCTCTTTGTCTGTCTATGACTACAACAAGTTGTTCCAAAAGCTCGCCCGCTTTGCCAAGTAGGACGTGCCTGATGAGAAGAGCATGATATATCAGTTCAGGGGTGGTCTCAGAGAAGATATTCAGCTTGCTCTTGTTCTCTTCGAGCCCTTGAGGTACGATGAGTTCTACAACATGGCACTGAAGCAAGAGGCTGCTCAATTGAGGTGTGATGCTTCCAGGAAGCGAGTCAGAGATGTTACTCCTTCTTCCTCTACTCAAGTGGCCAAGCAGCAGAAGTTTTGGCTTCCTCCTCCTCCGTTCCGTCAGCCGTATCAGCAGAAGAGCAAAGGTGGCAGTGGTTCTTCCCACCCACCCAACCCTGGCTTTCAGAACAAGACTTCGTCTCAAGCTCCAAGATCGAGTGCTCCGTATCACCGTCCGCTTTCTGAGGTCACGTGCAACAAGTGCCAACAGAAGGGTCACTATGCCAACAAGTGTCTCAAGCAGAGGCGTCTTCCTCCTCCTCCTCCTGTCAGATCGGCAAGTACAGCTATGGTCAAGCATAACCCCAAGCACGCCAAGGTCAATTTGATGAATGCAGCTCAGGCAGAGGACTCGTCAGATGTGATCATGGGTAACCTTCCTGTTAACGATGTTCCTGCAAAAGTTCTTTTTGACACTGGTGCATCGCATTCCTTTTTGTCATGCCCTTTTGCATCGAAGCACAATGTTGATACCGAGATTATGCCCAAAGTCATGCAAGTTGTTTCTCCCGGCAAGCTTTTGACTTCTAGTTTGGTTGCTCCCGATGTTTCTATCACGTTCGGCGATTACAAGTTTTTCTCTTCTCGGGTGGTTCTTGGTAACTCGGATATTGATCTTATTCTCGGAATGGATTGGCTTTCTAAGCACAAGGCTCAGCTTGATTGTGCAGCCAGGCAGATTCAATTGACTCATTCGTCTGAGGATGTAATTGTCTTTGCCGCTCGTGATGATACAATCCGTCTGTTTTCTCTCAATGAGAAGGGTGAATTGGACGCTATTTCGCAAATTCCAGTTGTTTGCGAATATCAAGACGTCTTTCCAGAAGAGCTCCCAGGAATGCCTCCGCACCGGCCAGTTGAATTCGTTATTGATCTTGAGCCTGGCACGGAACCTGTGTGCAAACGTCCTTACAAGCTCGGACCTGAAGAGTTGAAGGAGCTGAAGAAGCAACTCAATGAGAAAGAAAGAATGGGTCTCATCCGGCCTAGTTATTCTCCGTGGGGTTGTGGTGTTCTTTTGTGAGGAAGAAGGATGGAATGGACCGACTTTGTGTTGATTACCGTCCAGTGAACAAGAAGACCATCAAGAACAAATACCCACTTCCCAACATCAATGAGCTGTTCGAACAACTCAAAGGTGTCCATGTATTCTCCAAGCTTGATCTCCGTATGGGTTATCACCATATTCGCATTCGTGAAGAAGATATTCCCAAGACAGCATTCAGAACAAGCTTTGGTTCATATGAATACACTATCATGTCTTTTGGCCTCGCCAACGCTCCTCCGACGTTCTCTCGCATGATGAACTTCATCTTCAACGCCTACACCAATGACTTCGTTTTGGTCTATCTCGACGACATTCTGGTTTTCTCGAAGAACAAGGAAGATCATGCCAAGCACTTGCGTTTGGTTCTCGATAAGCTCAGAGAACATCAGTTCTACGCCAAGTTCTCCAAGTGTGAATTTTGGCTCGATGAGGTTCTTTATCTTGGTCATATCATCTCTGCCAAGGGCATTTCCGTGAATCCTGAGAAGGTGTCCACAATTGTGAATTGGGAACCTCCTCAGAACGTGAAGCAACTCCGTAGTTTCCTCGGTCTCGCAAGCTATTGTAGGAGATTCGTTGAAAACTTTTCTAAGATCATGAAGCCTCTCTCTAATCTTCTTCAGAAGCACGTCAAGTACGTTTGGTCTCTGGAGTGTGATATTGCTTTCAACACTTTGAAAGAGAAATTGATCACTGCTCCAGTTCTGACTCCGCCTGATGAATCCAAGCCGTACGAGGTCTTTTGTGATGCCTCTCTCCAAGGTCTCGGTGCAGTTTTGATGCAAGAGAAGAAAGTTGTTGCTTATACATCTTGCCAGTTGAAGCCTAATGAGAAGAACTACCCCACTCATGATCTCGAGTTGGCGGCAGTTGTGCATGCTCTTTTGACTTGGAGACATCTTCTATTGGGAAGAAAAGTGGACATTTTCACTGATCACAAGAGTCTCAAGTACATCTTCACTCAGCCTAATCTCAACCTCAGGCAAAATCGATGGGTCGAAATGATTCAAGAGTATAATCCGAGTATCGAGTATACTCCAGGCAAGGCCAATGTGATCACTGACGCTTTGAGCAGAAAGGCCTACTGCAACAGTCTGATTCTCAAGCCATATCAACCCGAGCTTTGTGAAGCTTTCCGCAAACTTAATCTGCAAGTTGTTCCTCAAGGTTTCCTTGCCAACCTTCAAGTCTCTCCTACCTTAGAAGACCAGATTCGCCAAGCCCAGCTTCTTGATGCTATGGTGAAAAAGGTGAAGATTGGGATTGCCAAGAGTCAGTCCAAGTACAAGTACTACCACCTTGATGACAAGGACACTCTCTTCT
Organism: Triticum urartu; assembly: GCF_003073215.2. NCBI lineage: Eukaryota > Viridiplantae > Streptophyta > Magnoliopsida > Poales > Poaceae > Triticum > Triticum urartu. The sequence continues at coordinate 382,659,704 of NC_053025.1, read as the reverse complement.
TTGAGGATTGAATTGTTGTGCCCAAAGGTGAACTTCGTAAAGTGATCATGAACGAGGCTCACAATTCTCTCCTCTCCATCCACCCTGGGAGTACGAAGATGTATCAGGATCTCAAGCAAGCTTATTGGTGGACTCGAATGAAGCGCGAGATCGCTCAATTCATGAATGAATGTGATGTCTGCAGAAGAGTGAAGGCAGAACACCAAAGGCCAGCGGGTCTCCTCCAACCTCTTGCCATTCCAGAATGGAAGTTTGACCACATTGAAATGGACTTCATAACTGGGTTTCCAAAGTCCAAGCGTGGCAATGATGCTATATTTGTTGTCATCGATAAACTCACCAAAGTGGCTCACTTTCTGCCTATCAAAGAGTCAATCACTGCAGCTCAATTGGCGGAAATCTATACCTCTCGCATTGTCTCTCTGCACGGTATTCCTCAAGTGATCTCTTCAGACCGTGGCAGCATCTTTACCTCAAAGTTTTGGGATTCTTTTCAGAAGGCCATGGGCACCAACATCCGCTTCAGCACAGCTTTCCATCCTCAAACAAGCGGTCAAGTCGAGCGTGTCAACCAGATTCTTGAAGATATGCTCAGGGCTTGTGTGATCTCCTTCGGCATGAAATGGGAGGATTGTCTTCCTTATGCTGAATTCTCCTATAACAACAGTTTTCAAGCAAGTTCGAGCAAGGCCCCTTTTGAAATTCTATATGGCAGGAAGTGTCGTACCCCTCTCAACTGGTCTGAAACCGGTGAACGTCAGCTTTTGGGTAATGACTTAATCACAGAAGCAGAAGAAATGTGCAAAGTCATTCGTGATAACCTCAAAGCAGCCCAATCCCGCCAGAAGAGCTACTATGATAGTAAGCACCGTGATTTGGCTTTCGAGATCGGAGATCATGTTTACCTCCGTGTCTCTCCTATGAAAGGTACTCGTCGCTTCGGTATCAAAGGGAAGCTTGCCCCTAGATACGTGGGACCTTTCAAGATTGTCAGCAAGAGAGGCGACCTCGCCTATCAACTCGAGATTCCTTCAAACTTTGCAAATGTTCATGACGTGTTCCGTGTCTCTCAGCTTTGAAAGTGCTTCAAGACTCCTGACCGCACAGTCAACTTCGAGGACATTGAGCTCCAAGAAGATCTCTCTTATCGTGAGCACCCAGTTGCTATTCTTGAGGAGACTGAACGCAAGACTTGCAACAAGTCAATCAAATTTCTCAAAGTCAAGTGGTCACACCATTCCAACCGTGAAGCTACCTGGGAACGCGAGGATCACCTCCGTTCTGAGTACCCGGAGTTCTTTCAGTCCTAGATCTCGGGACGAGATCTTTTCGTAGTGGTGGAGTGTTGTAACACCCCGGATGTAACTTTCCCAATTTGTACTCCAACTCTTGCCATATCTGGCGTTAAGTTATATTTATTTCTCGGGTTCGGGTCTTTGTCTCCGTGTGTTGTTTTCTTTGTCATGCATCCCATATCATGTCATCATGTGCATTGCATTTGCATACGTGTTCATCTCATGCATTCGAGCATTTTCCCCGTTGTCTGTTTTGCATTCCAGCGCTTCGTTCTCCTCCGGTGGTCATTTCTAGCTTTCTTTCGTGTGTGGGGATTAAACATTTCCGGATTGGACCAAGACTTGCCAAGCGGCCTTGGTTTACTACCGGTAGACCGCCTGTCAAGTTTCGTATCATTTGGACTTCGTTTGATACTCCAACGGTTAACCGAGGGACCGAAAGGCCTCGTGTGTGTTGCAGCCCAACACCCCTCCAATTTGGCCCAAAACCCACCAAACTCTGCTCCATCACCTAGAGCGTTCGATCACGATCGCGTGGCCGAAAACCGTACCTCATTTGAACTGTCCTAGCTCCACTTATGCCTATAAATAGCCCCCCCGTTTTCGGATCTCGGATCTCTCCCCGTCCAACCCTAGCTAAAAAAAAGATCCCGCCGCCCGCAGCCACTCGCGGGGCGCCACGTGGCAGCCAGCTGCCGCCGCCGCCGCGGCCCGCCCGGCCCACGCAGGGCCCCCAAGAGCCCATCGCCCCGCCGCCCGCGTCCGGTCGCCCCGCCGCCGTCTTCTCCCGCGCCGGCGCCCGGAGCCGCCACGCGCCGCCGCCATCGCCTGGGCGCCCCCGCGCTGGATCTTCTCGCCGGCCGCCGCCCCACGCCACGGTCGCCGCCTCCGGCCGCCGCCGCGCCACCCCGCCGCCTCGCCGCCGGCGCCCCACTCCGGCGAGCTCTCCGCACCGGCCGGCCCCTCCTCTCCTCACTCCGGCGACCGCGACAGCTCCAGCGAGCTCAGATCCAGCCGTGCCTCGGTTTCCGTGCAGATCTGAGATATTTTGAATCGGGGTTGACTTTTCCCCTCCGAACCCTATTTTTTGTGCATTCTTTGACCTGCTGCAACTTTGCATCCGTAGCTCCGATTTGGGCATATAGTATATCAAAATGTTCGTCTCGACGAGTACATCATTTCATCCCATTGCATCATTTTCATTTGAGCTCATCTCGATGCCCGAATTGCTGTTAGAAGAGGCCTTCATGAGTTAACTGTCAGATCTGCTAGTTCATCTTAGACTTTTGTCATTTTTGCCATGATTATCGTGTGCATGATATGCCTGTGAGTCCTTCATGTGTTTTGTTAAGCATTTTGTCTTATTTCCAGAGGTGCAACCCATGCATTTTTAGGATGTGTGTGGTGACATGTGCAAGCTTGCAAAGTGAGGCACACAGTAAATCTGTTTTCAGGGACTTAGTAGTTTTCACCAAGTCTAGGATTATTTAGTTCATGATGCCATATGTTCAGCTTGTTTCCTAGTGATCCATGCCTCTTTTGAGGATGATCAGTAAAGGAGTTTTGTTAATCATTTTATGCTATATCCATCCATGTATTTGTTTGCAATTTTGAAGCATCCTAGCTTGAGTCCATCGAGCTCTACTTTTGCTTCGTGATGAATCTGGGCAGATCGTCAACTCGTTTGCGATTTTGCCGATGCTATTGTATTTGATCTGTGCATGCTATGCCATTGTTATTGCCATGTCTAGCTTGTATTTTGTGCCTTCTTAAAGGATGTATGCTTGTCTTGCCATGACTTGCACCGTAGTGAGTGCATCGAGCTCGTTTACATGCCTTCGTGAGTTATATTTCAGCATGTCTCGGTTTTCACCAAGTCTGAAAACTGATTATGTTTTTGCTTTCTTCGTGTGCTTGTTAGTACATTTTGCGATCCCTTTTGGCCCCAGGTCACTTAGGGACTTTTGTTAATCTTGTTGAGTAGCTCCATGCCGTGTTCTTACTTGTCTTAATCAGGTCATGTATCATGCTGTTTTGCTGCTCCGAAGAGGGCTTCGTGATCTGAAATTTCATACAAGTGTTAATTTCACTAAGTCTGGAATCTGTTTTGCATTTGCGTTTGTGCCATGCTTGTCTGAACCTCATGATGGATGAATTGGCCGTGGCTCAGTGCTAGTCTTTTGTTAAGAATCTTGTGTGCATCCCTGCCATGTATTTTTTTGTCATGTTTGGTGGTTGTAGCATGTTCATCTCATTGCATTTAGATGCCTACTTGCTGTAAATCGCAGACCGGTGTCAATTTTAAATCGCTTGCCATTTCCAAACCGTAACTCCGATTCCGACGATCTTTATATCGTTTTCAAGCAATTTCGTCTCATCTTTCCAGTGGCACCCTTGGAATTCCAAGTTGAGGCCAGGTTCATGCATTTCCTGTCATATCTTGCATTTTGCATCCCACATAGCATATCATCATTTCATCATATTGCTTGGTCTTGCACGTGGTTGATTGTATCCTTGTTGCTTGTTTGTCTTGTTTGGGTAGAGCCGGGAGACGAGTTCGCTACCAAGGAGCCCGTTGAGTTTGCTTGTGAGGATCCAGTCAACTCTGACAACTGTGCAGGCAAGATGATCATACCCTCGAAATCACTACTATCTTTGCTATGCTAGTTTGCTCGCTCTTGCAATGCCAATGCTACGATGCCTACCTTTTGCTTGTCAGCCTCCCAATTGCCATGTTGAAACTCTAACCCACCATGTCCTAGCAAACCGTTGATTGGCTATGTTACCGCTTTGCTCAGCCCCTCTTATAGCGTTGGTAGTTGCAGGTGAAGATTGGAGGCCGTTCCTTGTTTGGAACACCTTTTTTTTACTTGTTGGGATATCATTATATTGCTGTGTTATCTTAATGCATCTATATACTTGGTAAAGGGTGGAAGGCTCGGCCTCTCGCCTAGTGTTTTGTTCCACTCTTGCCGCCCTAGTTTCCGTCATATCGGTGTTATGTTCCCGGATTTTGCGTTCCTTACGCGGTTGGGTTATAATGGGAACCCCTTGATAGTTCGCCTTGATTAAAGCTTTTCCAGCAATGCCCAACATTGGTTTTACCATTCGCCACCTAGCCTCTTTTCCCTTGGGTTACCGGAGCCCGAGGGTCATCTTATTTTAACCCCCCCCCCCCGGGCCAGTGCTCCTCTGAGTGTTGGTCCGACCGAGTAGACTGCGGGGCCACCTCGGGGCAACTTGAGGGTTGGTTTTACTCGTAGGATGTCTCATCTGAGTGTGCCCTGAGAAAGAGATATGTGCAGCTCCTATCGGGATTTGTCGGCACATTCGGGCGGTGTTGCTGGTCTTGTTTTAACCTGTCGAAGTGTATTGAGTTACCGAGATACCGAGTCTGATCGGAATGTCTTGGGAGGAGGTCTATTCCTTTGTTGACCGTGTGAGCTTGTCATGGGCTAAGTTGGGACTCCCCTGCAGGGATTGAACTTTGGAAAGCCGTGCCCGCGGTTATGGGCAGATGGGAATTTGTTAATGTCCGGTTGTAGATAACTTGAACCTTATTTAATTAAAATGAATCAACTGAGTGTGTTACCGTGATGGCATCTTCTCGGCGGAGTCCGGGAAGTGGACACGGTGTTGGAGTAATGTTTGCGCAGGTTGCTCTCTAGTTTCTCGCGCGCGCTTGCCTCCTCTTCTCGCTCTCTTTTGCGAATAAGTTAGCCACCATATATACTAGTCGCTTGCTGCAGCTCCACTTATATTTTCCTTACCCCTTCCTATAAGCTTAAATAGTTTTGATCGCGAGGGTGCGAGATTGCTGAGTCCCTGTGGCTCACAGATTCCTACCATACCAGATGCAGGTCCAGGTGATTCCGCTCCAGGTGACGAGTAAGAGCTCAAGTGGGAGTTCAATGAGGACTCTCAGCGATACTACGTGTCTTTTCCTGACGATCAGTAGTGGTGCCTAGTTGGGGTTTGATTGGGACCGTTGTCGCATGTTGGGTTTTCTTCTATTTTGGCGCCGTAGTCGGGCCATGAGTGTTTGGATGATGTATGTTATTTATGTACTCTAATGTGACGTGGCGAGTGTAAGCCAACTATGTTCTCCCCTTTATTATTCATATTACATGGGATGTTGTGAAGATTGCCTAACTTGCGACACATGCCTTCAATGCGATTATGTCTTTAAGTCGTGCCTCGACACGTGGGAGCTATAGTCGCATCGAGGGTGTTACAAGGGCCCAAGTCTTCGGATCTCTGTTGTATCCTTTTATGTGTAGGGTGGTATAGAATTGCAATAGAAGCTCTTCATTCCAGTGCTCTTCATCAGTTATAAACTGTAGCAGACCCACTTGCTTGAAGCAATCCAGCGCTTCCTCTAAGCAGGGCAGACCAGCAATGGCTTCAACATCAAGGCGCTTGTGCGGGAAGATGCGACCTTGGTTGTATAGGATGCATGAATAGTAGATGCGCTGAGGATAGCTCCAGAACCTATCTGATGAAATCCTTTCCCTTGAATAGGGGTTCTTGGAGCTGTTGAAGAACGTATTGTCTGCCTTGAAGCTATTGATGTCGAAGGAGCCAGGTGCTGATGCAGGACCTGGGAACCTTGGAAGCCTTGGGACTAGCTTCTGTACATGAGGCCTGTGCTCAACATGGTAATCAAATTGAGGACCTGCAGCAGACTCAGGAACAGAAGTGTCTAGATCAGTAGCTTCGCTGTCTGCTGAAGCTTTTGGTGGGGAGGGCTCCACATTGGCTTCAGTGTTGGTTGTGGCAGCCTCAACATTTTCAGCCTCCGCTTGACTAGCTGGAGGGTCAGTCACAAGCACGTTCTCCTGGAAAACTGCTTCTTGGTGGAGCATAGGAGTAGGCTCTTGTGGTGCATCTTCTGCGGCTGATGCAGCCGGAATGTCTTCAGCATAGACTTGAGGCCTTGGACCTTTGCGAAGCCTGCGAAATGCAGACGACGCCTGTGGGGTTGGAGTGGGCTGGGCCTCATTGTCTTCTTCCTCTTGAGGGCGATCCGCCCATGACGCATCTTGTGCAATTGGCGTCAGAGGACGACCAATGCTGATGAGCTCACTTTGTTCATACTGAGGAAGGGCTGCATCATCTTGTACATTGTCCTGATGACCAATGTCTTCAGTAGCAATGGGGTCGGCTGCTAGTATGTCTTCAGCTTCAGGACCCTCTGTGGAAGCAGGCTCATGAACTATCAGTTGTCGTTCTGCGTTGGGGTGAACCATAGAGATAGGTTCAACTATCAAGGGCTCTGTGGGAGAAGCCCGAGATTTCTTGATCTTTCGCTTCTTCTTGCTGGGGGCAGTAGGAGAGGCTTCAGAGCTTTGCCTCTTTCTAGCTTCAGCCTCAGCAGTTCTTGTCTTCTTAAGCTCTGAAGCTGTTGACCGGCTCTTTGGCTTCGAGCCAGTCGTTGCAGTTGGGAAGACAATTGGAACTACTTCTTGCCTAGGTGCCTCTGGTTCAGCCATAGCAGGCTTCTTCTTCTTCTTCGCGGCCATCTTGGGGTCGATGCCAGGACGCCCAAGTGCCTTGCGCTTCTCAGCCTCATTGTAGGCTTGTACACATCTTTCAGCCAGAGACTTCATCCGCTCACATGAGCCCTGAGCTTCTGCATGCTTCTTCAGAAAATTTTCCTTGAGCTCACGCAACATGGTCTTGAAGCTCTTCACTTCTTGCACGCTGAGCTTGGCCATATTCTTCTTGAACTGAGCCTTTTCATGATCAATTTTCTGCTTCAGTTCAACAATGCACTGGGCAATGGCAAGTTCTGAAGCAAATGTACCTTGGAAGGCGACGCTGAGGCCAACAGGCAGCTGTAGATCTTCGAAGCTGATGTTTGGTGTGGCAAACCATTCGTCGATGAAGTTGTGGATGATGGAGACATCAAAGAGAGGAAAATTGTTGAAGATTTCAGCTTCTTCTTTGCTCTCGATGAGCTGCTCTAGAGCGTCATCTCCAAGATCTTCATCACTTGACAGATCAATGGCTTCGCTGCGCAGAATGGCAGCAACTGTGAGCTCTTTGCCGGTGTGTGGCTGAGGCACCTTGGCCTTCTGGGGCTTGGAGACGCAGGCTACGTCTTCAGACTGCACACTGTCTTCAGGAGGTGCAGTTGCCAATGGCTTCGCCCTTGAGATTTTTGATGAAGGGGCTGGCTTTGAGGCTTTTGGCTTCTTCGACTGCTTTGGCTTCGATACAGCAGGAGCTTCATCAGACTCAGAGTCAGCTGGAGGGTCATTCACGGCAGTCCCTTGGACTAAGATGCGGGTGATGAGGCCCTCAAGATTGGCATACGGACCGATGATATTGGGTTCTGCATAGCGTGTGCCATCTGCCCTTGGTGCTGAGGGACCAGGGTTGAAGTCTAACCCCAACTTCTTCTTGTTCTGCTTCGCTGATTGTTGGGAAAAGTGGAAGTTGCACTTGAATAGATTGTCTTCACGACACCAGAGTAGGGACGACGGATGTGCATCATCAGGCTGTGGCCCACGAACCATGCATGGATAGAAGCTTTGGGCAATAGCTTCATCTCTGGACCTGGGTACAAGGTTTTTGTATAAGATGTCTCCCCATGGTCTTTTGATGGCACTTTTCTCAGCATACTCTTGGGTTGTGAAGCGGTATTTGAACCATTGTTCGGCACAATAGCGTCGAATCCATTGGATTCGGGTCTTGCGCTGCCCATAATTCTCTTCAGGATCTGTTTTATACAATTCTGCCAGGTCTTCAGGCAGATCTTTGGAAGTTCCTTCACGTTGTTGTCTGCCCCCCTTCCTTGCTACTGCTTCTGAAGCCATAAACTTTAACTTGAAAGGCTTCAAAACTTTCAAAGGCTTCAAAGGCTTTCTTTGCTGGACCAACAGGAACTGGCTTCAGGAGAATTTATGTGATGTTGTAGGAATTCTGCAAATGAATGCAGACTATGAGAACCGAAGGATTCTCCCACGGACATATACCTGTGACAGCATTAAGGTGCGAGGGAAGGGGAAGAGGTCATATGCATTCTCAGAAGGTTTTGAAGATTAATCAGTTTAGAAGACATTGACCTCATCGTGCGAAGACATTCACTCATAGATAAGCAGTTGGTTCCAGATTTGTACGAACCCACAGATCAGTACAAGTGAGGAATCTAACTACTTCATGAAGCACAAGTGAATATACTAGGCATGTTATGAGATGCAGATTGAGAGATCTAACTTGTGTGAAGATAAACTTCTTATGGTAGAAAGTGACAGAACCATGAGATCAAAAGGGGCTGTAAAAAGAAGTTTTATTTACCACACTTGGAACTGCTAGACGGAAGTGGGAGATGATGCCGAGCAGTTCAGTCCTCCGTGCCCTAACTTGGCGACGGAAGACACCTACGGCGATGGCGGAGAGAACGATGTCTGCAGTCGGCGTGAGGACGGCGTCGGAGAGGTTGCGGCAGCGAAGCGCTTCGTCGCCGGCGTCGTCGAGAGCTAGCGGTTGCGCTAGGGTTCGTGCGAGGGTGGAAGAAGGAGATAATGACCGCGGTAAGTGTGAATTTATAGGCACAGGGGCGGCACTGTGCTATTACACAGGTGCCCCTGGCGATTCGCATCTGAGGAACGCGTGGCCTGTTTGCGGAAGTTTGGGGTTTGTTCCACGTCCCACGCACGCCTGGATTGTCGGGCGGTCGTTCCTGCTTCTCCGGATTTTATGTGGAGGAATGAGCATTGAAAACGGACTTTATGGTTGTCTCTATATCTTCTGCTGACAAGGACGCAGTGAAGACATTCGACAGTTTCAATAGAATGCATATGACTTGGAGAGATAGAATTTGAGATAGAAAGCATAGAGAGATTAGGGTCCGATCACATTCACTTAGTTCAAAAGAACACTAGTATGTATACATCTATATAATCAACGTAGTGAAGATAATCATGAAGACATGTTGAGTTCGAAGCCAAACCAAATGTGAAGATATTGCAAGGTAACGCCATGAGTGAAACACTTCAAAATAGAACGTTTGGTGGTGGTGTTACCCACCGTATAGGAAGTATTAGACCCAGACACGGCACACAATTATCGTGGCGCTCCGAAGTCAAATTCCACATTAATGTATTCACACTTAGAATGTATGTCTTCATTGATTGAAGATATACTTTACGTTATGCGTTTCACATCTAAGTCATCATATGCATAAGTGTTAGGATGTGTGCCTGATCACAGGACATTTGAGGATTCCAGGATATTTAGCTCACACCGTAACTTGCAAAATCTCTTCTCATCCAAGGGCTTGGTGAAGATATCTGCCAATTGTTCTTCAGTGTTGACGTGTATGATATCAATGTCTTCCTTCACAACATGATCTCTAAGAAAGTGATGACGAATTTCAATGTGCTTTGTCTTCGAGTGCTGAACTGGGTTGTTGGCAATCTTGATGGCACTTTCGTTGTCGCAGTAAAGTGGTACTTGCTTCAGATGAATGGCATAATCCTTGCGTGTTTGCTTCATCCACAGAAGCTGAGCGCAGCAAGATCCAGCAGCAATGTATTCAGATTCAGCAGTGGAGAGAGATACACAGTTCTGCTTCTTTGAAGACCAACATACAAGTGATCGTCACAGAAAGTGACATGTGCCTGATGTAGACTTGCGATCAACTTTGTCACCAGCATAATCAGCATCCGAAAATCCAACCAAATCAAACTCTGAGCCCTTTGGATACCATAATCCTAGAGTTGGGGTGTGAGCCAAATATCGAAGAATTCGCTTCACAGCTAAGTGATGCGACTCCTTTGGTGCCGCTTGAAATCGAGCACACATGCAAACACTAAGCATAAATAAAGCAAAGAACCAATCATGGAGTGGTATACCTTTTGATCGAACTCTTTACCATTGTCGTCAGGACCTAGATGATGTTTGGCTGGCATTGGTGTTGTGAAGCCTTTGCAGTCTTGCATACCGAACTTCTTCAGGCAATCTTTGAGATACTTCTCTTGAGATATGAAGATGCCATTGCGTTGTTGTCGTATTTGAAGACCAAGGAATAACTTCAGCTCCCCCATCATGGACATCTGATATTGCTCTTGCATCATATATCCAAACTCTTCACTGTACTTCTGATTGGTGCTGCCGAAGATAATGTCATCCACATATATTTGGCACACAAACAGTTCACCATCATATGTCTTCGTGAAAAGAGTGGGATCCAGGGAACCAGGTATGAAGCCTTTGCTCTTCAGGAAGTATTTGAGTGTGTCATACCAGGCCCTAGGGGCTTGTTTGAGGCCATACAGTGCCTTGTTGAGCTTGTATACCATGTCACGATGTTTTGGATTTTCAAAGCCAGGCGGTTGTGCAACATACACTTCTTCTTCAATCTTGCCATTGAGAAAGGCACTTTTCACATCCATTTGATATAGAAGTATGTTATGATGATTTGCATAGGCCAGCAGAATGCGTATGGCTTCAAGCCTAGCCACGGGAGCAAATGTTTCATCGAAGTCAATGCCTTCCACTTGAGTATATCCTTGAGGAACGAGACGAGCTTTGTTTCTAACAACTTGACCATGCCCATCTTGTTTGTTGCGGTATATCCATTTGGTGCCTATTATGTTGTGCTTCCATGGATCAGGACGCTTAACCAGTTCCCATACATTATTCAGCTCAAACTGTTGAAGCTCTTCTTGCATAGCTTGAATCCATTCAGGTTCCATGAAGGCTTCTTCAACTTTCTTGGGTTTTGATATTGAGACGAATGCGAAGTGCCCACAGAAATTTGCTAGCTGAGTTGCCCTTGAACGAGTGAGTGGACCAGGTGCATTGATGCTGTCAATTATTCTGTCAATCTGCACTTCATTAGCAACACGAGGATGTACAGGGCGAAGACTTTGCTCTTGCTGATCTGTGTTGTTGTTGGGAGGAATGTCTTCAGGCTGAGCATTGTCTTTATGTTGATCAGGTGCTGAGATGATAAGTTCTTCTTCAGGATGAGCTTCAGAAGGTATAATCTCTCCAGTTCCCATTAGCTTTATTGATTCACTAGCTGGAATCTCATCTAGCACATTTGGCAGTTGCTCTCCTTGTGAACCATTTGTCTCATCGAACCGCACATCCACTATTTCAACCACTTTGTAATGAAAGAGATTAAAGACTCTGTAGGAGTGCAAATCCTTTCCATATCCAAGCATAAAGCCCTCATGTGCTTTTGGTGCAAACTTTGAGGTGTGGTGTGGGTCCTTGATCTAGCACCTTGCGCCAAATACTCTGAAGTAACTGACATTTGGCTTCTTGCCAGTTAGGAGTTCATAAGATGTCTTGTTCAGAAGCTTGTGAAGATAAACACGATTGATTGTATGGCAAGCAGTGCCAAAGGCTTCAGTCCTGAATTTTCTTGGAGTCTTGTATTCATCTAGCATTGTTTTGGCCATCTCAATGAGTGTTCTGTTCTTGCGTTCGACGACGCCATTCTGCTGTGGCGTGTACGGAGCTGAGAATTCATGTGTGATGCCCAAGGTATCAAGATATGTATCAAGGCCAGTGTTCTTGAATTCAGTGCCATTGTCACTTCTGATGTGTTTTATCTTGGCGCCAAAATTGTTCATAGCACGATTGGCGAAGCGTCTGAAGACATCCTGCACTTCAGTCCTGTAAAGGATTATGTGCACCCAAGTATATCTAGAGTAATCATCAACAATGACGAAGCCATAGAGGCAAGCAGTAGTAGTAAAAGTTGAGTAGTGAGTGGGGCCGAAAAGATCCATGTGGAGCAGTTTGAAGGGTTGAGTAGTAGTCATGATTGTCTTCGAAGGATGTTTTGCCCTTGTCATCTTCCCTGCTTCACAGGCACCGCATAAGTGATCTTTCTTGAACTTGATGCCCTCGATGCCTATGACATGCTTCTTCTTCGCAAGGGTGTGGAGGTTCCTCATGCCAGCATGCCCAAGCCTCCGATGCCAAAGCCAGCATTCTGAAGCTTTTGCAAGAAGACATACTGCAAGTTGTGGCCCTGCTGAGAAATCTACCACGTACAGATCATCTTTTCGATACCCTTCAAACACTAGAGACTTGTCAGATTCCATTAGTACTAGGCAACGATATTTTCCAAACATTACGATCATGTTCAAATCGCAAAGCATTGAGACAGACATTAAGTTGAAGCCAAGGGATTCAACAAGCATGACTTTATCCATGTGTTGATCCTTTGAGATTGCAACTCTACCTAGACCCAATACCTTACTTTTACCAGTGTCAGCAAATGTGATGTGGCTCTTGTCGGATGGACGTAAGGTTGAGTCCATAAGAAGGCTTCTTTTGCCAGTCATGTGATTTGTACACCCACTGTCAATAATCCATTCTGAAGACTTTGAAGACGCTGGTGTCGTACCCTACAGTGCAGTTAGGGGGATAGGCTTCACGAAGAGAATTGTGAAGCAAAAACATTTGACGAACCAGTGGGTTATGAAAACTTAGATCCAGATTAGGACTAATAGGGAGAGTAGCATGCGATTCAGGAACGAAGTACATAATGATGTCATTCGGGCATTTTATCTTGTGCCCTACAAGATTTTTAAGGTCCCCAGCAATAGCGTCAGAAGATTTTGTTTTTCTGCTGGAGACCTTTCCCTGCAAAAGAGAGTTAAGCTTTCTTAACCACCCACATCTTCAAGGGTGGCTTAGAAGCAATAAGTCTAAGTGCAGCATCTGAGAATTTTGGCTTTGAAGCCTTAGCAAACAGTCTTGCAGGTGGACAATAATACTCATAGGAATAAGCAGAATAATTTTTGGTCATATGAACATGATGGTTCGATGAACCGCTCTCATATTCATATGCCTGAGTATGGTTTCCCTGCAAAACATTTGCGTTAGTGTGACTCAGGTGAGTCCTCTGTCTGTATGAAGCCTTTGGACCGTATGAAGCCTTTGGTCTGAGGTTTGTCTTCTTCAAGTGAGGTGTCATGAAGACATTCACAGGAAGATTTTCCAGACACTTTTTCGGAACCCAGATCTTCTTCATAGGCGGTCCATTCCTGCAGTTAGTACCAATGTACCTGGCAAACATTTCACCATTCTGATTCTTAAACAGTTTATAGTTTGCATCAAAGGATTCATCAATAATAATGGGGTTAGCACATGTGAAGCCAGATAAATTGGATGGATCTGCTGAAGGTTCCTTTGCAGCAACCCGTGTGGTTTTGGGGTACTGCTCAGGTTTCCAGTAAGAGCCATCTGCATTTATTTTCCTTACGAACCCAACACCCTCTTTCCTAGGGTTTCGGTTCAGAATCTGCTTCTTGAGGACATCACATAATGTCTGATGTCCTTTAAGACTTTTGTACATCCCTGTTTCAAGCAATGTCTTCAACCTAGCATTCTCATCAGCAATAGCAGTGGTATCCTCTGCAGAGGGGTTAGTTACCACATCAACAGTTGAAGATATTGCAACAGCAGTAGCAGTGGAACATTCAGCAACAGAAGTAGCATTATCACGCTCAATGCATTTAAGACATGGTGGTTCAAATCCTTCCTGAGCGGAACTGATCTGTTCGGCGCGAAGTGATTCGTTTTCCTTTTGAAGATCTTCATGAGCCGCTCTCAATTTCTCAAGATCTAGCTTCCTTTGAAGATAATCGTAGGAAAGATTTTCATGAGTTGTTGAGAGAGTATCAAGACGATCTTCAAGTTCCTGATACTTAACGTGAAGATTTTTTATGTCTTCAATTAAGGATTCAGATCGAGTCATTTCAGCACCCAACAGATCATCGTTTCTGTCTAACAGTTTTTGAATATGTTCCATAGCTTTCTGTTGTTCAGTTGCAATTTTAGCAAGTGTTTTGTAGCTGGGTTTTGAATCACACTCAGAGTCATCGTCACTAGATGTTTGATAGAGAGTAGTGTGTGTGTTTACCTTGGCACCGCGTGCCATGAAGCAGTAGGTAGGAGTGGAGTCGTTCTTGTCATTTGCATCAGTGTCGGTGATGAAGTCATTGTCTTCGGTGTTGAAGATGGACTTGGCGACGTATGCTGTAGCCAGACTCGCAATGCCAGAATCAGACTCCTCCTCAGATTCCACCTCTGCCTCCTCAGAAGCGGACTCCTCCTCTGAATCCATTTCCTTGCCAACAAACGCACGTGCCTTGCCAGATGAGCTCTTCTTCTGTGATGAAGACTTTGAGGAAGACTTGGAAGAAGACTTTGAGTATTTCTTCTTCGTCTTGTTGTCAGAATCATATTCCTTGCTCTTCTTCTTCCTTCTGTTCTCATTGTCCCACTGTGGACACTCAGAGATGAAGTGTCCAGTTTTCTTGCACTTGTGACATGTTTTCTTCTTGTAGTCATGAGCAGAAGCTTCATCATTCCTTGAGCTTGATCATGAAGATTTTCTGAAGCCTTTCTTCTTGGTGAATTTTTGGAACTTCTTCACTAGCATTGCAAGTTCCCTTCCAATGTCTTCAGGATCATCAGAACTGCTGTCAGATTCTTTTTCAGATGAGGAAACAACTTTTGCCTTCAAGGCACGAGTTCGCCCATAGTTTGGACCGTAGATATCTCTTTTCTCAGAAAGCTGGAACTCATGTGTGTTGAGCCTCTCAAGTATGTCAGACGGATCAAGTGTCTTGAAATCAGGACGTTCTTGAATCATCAAGGCTAGGATGTCAAACGAACTATCAAGTGATCTCAGCAGCGTCTTGACGATTTCATGTTTGGTGATCTCAGTGGCGCCGAGGGCTTGAAGTTCATTTGTGATGTTAGTGAGCCGGTCAAATGTGTGCTGGACATTCTCATTGTCATTTCGCTTGAAGTGATTGAAGAGGTTGCGAAGAACACTGATTCTCTGATCTCTCTGGGTTGAGATGCCTTCATTGACCTTGGAGAGCCAGTCCCAGACCAGCTTGGATGTCTTCAAGGCACTCACACGGCCATACTGTCCTTTTGTCAGATGACCACGGATGATATTTTTGCCAGTAGAGTCCAGTTGAGTGAACTTCTTGACATCAGCAGCAGTGACACCTTCTCCAGCCTTGGGAACGCCGTTCTCGACAACATACCATAGGTCGACGTCAATGGCTTCAAGATGCATGCGCATCTTATTCTTCCAGTAGGGATATTCAGTTCCATCGAAGACGGGGCACGCAGCGGAGACTTTGATTATCCCTGCAGTCGGCATAGCTAAAACTCCAGGTGGTTAAACCGAATCACACAGAACAAGGGAGCACCTTGCTCTGATACCAATTGAAAGTGCGTTATATCGACTAGAGGGGGGGTGAATAGGCGATTTTTATGAAAGTCTTCAAAACGTGGGAGTTATGAAGACAAACAGTGAAGATTTTGCCTATTACTATGCAGCGGAAGTTAGATTACACTAGGCAAGCCATGGTCAAGTATTCAATAGAGTGAAAGCACAAAGACAAACAGCTGCAGTATAATAAGGATCAGGTAGGAAGAAGTTATGAAGCCAAATAGATCATACATTCACGTTGTGAGGACAAAAGATAGAGCAAGCATGCAATGGCTTCACAATGAGTAACAGTAAGAAAAAGGAAGTGAAGATGAAACCGGTGACTCGTTGAAGACAATGATGTGTTGGACCAGTTCCAGTTGCTGTGACAACTGTACGTCTGGTTGGAGCGGCTAGGTATTTAAACCTTAGGACACACAGTCCCGGACACCCAGTCCTGAACACGCAGCTCAGGACACCAAGTCCTCACCGTATTCTCCTTGAGCTAAGGCCACATAGTCCTCGCCCAATCACTCTAGTAAGTCTTCAAGGTAGACTCCCAAACCTTCACAGACTTCGTTCACTGGCAATCCACAATGTCTCTTGGATGCTCTGAACGCGATGCCTAACCGTCTGGAGGATTCACAGTCCTCAAGTGTAATAAGTCTTCAGATCACACAGACAAGAAGACTTAACTGATGCCCAATGTTCTCTGGCTCTGGTGGTTAGGGCTTTTCTCCTCACTAGGAATTTTCTCTCAAAGGCTTCGAGGTGGGTTGCTCTCAAACGACAAAAGCCGTGCACTAAAATCTGAGCAGCCAACCGTTTATGGTTGTAGGGGGTGGGCTATTTATAGCCACTTGGCAACCCAACCTGATTTGTCCAAAATGACCCTGGGTCACTAAGGAACTGACACGTGTCTCAACGGTCAGATTTCAAACTCTCATGGCAACTTTACTTGGGCTACAAGCAAAGCTGACTTGTCCGGCTCTGGACAAGATTCGCTCTCATTGTCTTCACTCGAAGACATAGGTTTGTGGTTTAGGCATCATTTCAGTCATTCTGACTGGTTCTCCTGGACCCCACTTAACAGTACGGTGGTTCCTATGACTCAACACAAAATAAAAGGAACTACGAAAGATCTAAGTCTTCGAGCTGCATAGACTTCATAACGTGTCTTCTTTTGTCATAGTCTTCAATGTGAATATCTTCATATACCACCTTTGGCTTCAATGTCTTCATACATTTTTAGGGGTCATCTCTGGTAGTAAAACCGAATCAATGAGGGACTTCTACCTGTGTTATCCTGCAATTCTCACAAACACATTATTCCCTCAACTAGGTTGTACTTGTGGAGATCCAATACAGCTTATGATGTGACAATCCACTATGCATGTGAAAGTATATGAAGATAATGACATGCATAATGGAAAATGGACGTCTGTAGAATGAGATAAGTGCGGAATTTATCATCGCACATGCGGAATTTATCTTCGCAAACAGGGTGGCAAACAAGTAGCAGACGACCATCGAGTTTTAGTGTTACAACTCAAAGAACCAAATGAAGCAAAAACGAGAGTTGTAAGCACGAAGCAAAATATAGCAAAACATAAAGCACCCGCCCATAGGACCCGCTTGAAGACTATCAACCCATATGCTTCTCCCCCTTTTGTCAGCAAGGACCAAAAAGGTTTGAAGACATAGAGTGTCTACTTCGTTCCCAGGAGCAGCAGGGTCGTTGAGTGTTTGGCGGTGCAGAAGAGCTTGGAGGTGCTGAAGCAGGTGCGGTGATGTAGCATCGTCTTCTTCATCAATGATTCTGGCAGTGACTGTGGCAGCAGATGAAAAAAACTCAGAGTCTTCAAGTGATGGTGTGTTTGCCGCATCACAGCCCTTCTAGGAGGTGTGGTGTCAAACTGAATCGCTCAGTGAAGCCATCCTCTTCAAGTTCAGCTCAGTACACATATTGATAGCCCTTTCCATGTACGACGACAGGTTTCATGAGTGACGAAGGCATTCTTGGTGGCAAGATTTCGAAGTCGATTAACATCCACCAAGAGGCTTTTCATCTGACGCTTTAGCCAGTAGTGATGCCTATCTTGTTTTTGATGAAGGGCCACAAGAAGCTCTCGGTCAGTGAGAACACGAGTGCGCTTCTTGGGTCTTGAAGCAGGTGCACTATCAGTGGCTTCAGTTGAAGCAGGGTGTGGCGCATGTGTAGTGCCAGCCAAAGGATACACCCTGGAGATGGCTTCAACACCTTCATCGTTTTGAGTGAAGCCTCTGGTGTTCTGCATTCTGAGACTCAAAGGTTTGCTTGGCAGGCTCAGGATATATAGCTTCAGCAGAGGTATCCACATCTGGCAAGAAGATCCGATGGTTGCGGGCTGAGGGCTGATATGAGATCACAGAGTGAAGCTTGATCAGTCTCCATACCCAAGGAGCATAGAACTTTAAACCAAACAGATCTGAGCCTGATGCAGCGAGTTGGCGTATGAAGAAATCCTGTGCGTTGAAGCATTTGCCATGAAGGATACAGAATATCAGAGTCTTCATTGCACCCCCTCAATCTTGGCATTTGGAGAGTGCCCTTTAATAGGCCAGAGAGTCCGCCGGATAATGTGATAGATGGTTCTGGGCAGGTACTCAAAGTCTTCAATGAAGAACTCTGTTGGATAAGGAGCATCGTGGGGCAATGGCTTCATCATGGAGAGCATCTGACTCATATTTGGTTCAGGCCTCTGGAATATGCTCTCAAGAGCTTCAGTGTGTAGTGGACACCCTTCCTCGAAGAGTTCGCCAGGAGTGGGCAGGCCGGTGAACTCAATGATATCGAATGCATTGGCTTCGTGATGGACATTGCCGGTCATCCACTCCAGGGCTGTAACACCCTGGATGTAACTTTCCCAATTTGTACTCCAACTCTTGCCGTTTCCGGCGTTAAGTTATATTTATTTCTCGGGATCGGGTCTTTGTCTCCGTGTGTTGTTTTCTTTGTCATGCATCCCATATCATGTCATCATGTGCATTGCATTTGCATACGTGTTCATCTCATGCATTCGAGCATTCTCCCCATTGTCCGTTTTGCATTCCGGCGCTTCGTTCTCCTCCGATGGTCATTTCTAGCTTTCTTTCGTGTGTGGGGATTAAACATTTCCGGATTGGACCGAGACTTGCCAAGCGGCCTTGGTTTACTACCGTAGACCACCTGTCAAGTTTCGTATCATTTGGACTTCGTTTGATACTCCAACGGTTAACCGAGGGACCGAAAGGCCTCGTGTGTGTTCCAGCCCAACACCCCTCCAATTTGTACCAAAACCCACCAAACTCTGCTCCATCACCTAGAGCGTTCGATCACGATCGCGTGGCCGAAAACCGCACCTCATTTGGACTCTCCTAGCTCCACTTATGCCTATAAATAGCCCCCCCGTTTTCGGATCTCGGATCTCTCCCCGTCCAACCCTAGCTAAAAAAAACAGATCCCGCCACCGCCCGCAGCCACTCGCGGGGCGCCACTTATGCCTACCTTTTGCTTGTCAGCCTCCCAATTGCCATGTTGAAACTCTAACCCACCATGTCCTAGAAAACCGTTGATTGGCTATGTTACCGCTTTGCTCAGCCCCTCTTATAGCGTTGGTAGTTGCAGGTGAAGATTGGAGGCCGTTCCTTGTTTGGAACACCTTTTATTTACTTGTTGGGATATTATTATGTTGCTGTGTTATCTTAATGCATCTATATACTTGGTAAAGGGTGGAAGGCTCGGCCTCTCGGCTAGTGTTTTGTTCCACTCTTGCCGCCCTAGTTTCCGTCATATCGGTGTTATGTTCCCGGATTTTGCGTTCCTTACGCGGTTGGGTTATAATGGGAACCCCTTGATAGTTCGCCTTGATTAAAGCTTTTCCAGCAATGCCCAACATTGGTTTTACCATTCGCCACCTAGCCTCTTTTCCCTTGGGTTACCGGAGCCCGAGGGTCATCTTATTTTAACCCCCCCCCCCCGGGCCAGTGCTCCTCTGAGTGTTGGTCCGACCGAGTAGACTACGGGTCCACCTCGGGGCAACTTGAGGGTTGGTTTTACTCGTAGGATGTCTCGTCTGAGTGTGCCCTGAGAAAGAGATATGTGCAGCTCCTATCGGGATTTGTCGGCACATTCGGGCGGTGTTGCTGGTCTTATTTTAACCTATCGAAGTGTCTCGAGTTACCGAGATACTGAGTCTGATCGGAATGTCTTGGGAGGAGGTCTATTCCTTTGTTGACCGTGAGAGCTTGTCATGGGCTAAGTTGGGACCCTCTGCAGGGATTGAACTTTCGAAAGCCGTTCCCGCGGTTATGGGCAGATGGGAATTTGTTAATGTCCGGTTGTAGATAACTTGAACCTTATTTAATTAAAATGAATCAACTCAGTGTGTTACCGTGATGGCCTCTTCTCGGCGGAGTCCGGGAAGTGGACACGGTGTTGGAGTAATGTTTGCGCAGGTTGCTCTCTAGTTTCTCGCACGCGCTTGCCTCCTCTTCTCGCTCTCTTTTGCGAATAAGTTAGCCACCATATATACTAGTCGCTTGCTGCAGCTCCACTTATATTTGCCTTACCCCTTCCTATAAGATTAAATAGTTTTGATCGCGAGGGTGCGAGATTGCTGAGTCCCTGTGGCTCACAGATTCCTACCATACCAGATGCAGGTCCAGGTGATTCCGCTCCAGGTGACGAGTACGAGCTCAAGTGGGAGTTCGACGAGGACTCTCAGCGATACTACGTGTCTTTTCCTGATGATCAGTAGTGGTGCCTAGTTGGGGTTTGACGAGGACTCTCAGCGATACAACCCTGCCCTAACGACAACCGACGCCTTGGGTGACGAGCCGGCCTTGGAAGAGTGACGCCGGCTTGATCCCCCTCTCCAACCGGGCCGACGTCCGACTACGGTCGACCCGGCCACCCGTGGAGCGGTTACCAGCCAGCTGGGCCCCCGCGCCATTGACGACACCGTCGCCTGCCACCGCCTCGACCGACTCGCCCTCTCCTAGGATCTGGAGGAGAGCGGCCCTGTCGGAATGGCGTGCTTTGGTCCAGGCATCCATGACGAGCCCTTTACCAAAGGGTTCACGCTCCACCGCACTATGAAGCCGGAAGACCGGCTCACTGACTGCACCACCACCATTGGCATCGCCGGCGGCAACCACCGCCTCGCCGTGTGCTACGTGCCGCTCATGCTCCAAGGATCGGCCCGCTCATGGTTGAAGAGCCTACCGGTGGGGAGCATCAACGCGTGGGTCGACTTCGAGCAGGCCTTCGTGCGCAACTTCACCGTCACCTACAAACGACCCGGCCGCCCCCGCCAGCTCGCACGCTGAACCGAGCTCCGGAACAGCTGCAAGGGCGTCCATGAAGTCCGAGCGATCCAATACTTCGTCAACAGGTGCCGGGATGGCACCCTCCTCAAGCACAAGCTCTTACACTCCGAGCCGGCCACCATGGCCGTGGTCATGGTGACGGTGGACAAGTACGGCAACGCCGACTCCGCCATGAAGATCCAAGTAGCGCTGGATGAAGCCGGCAAAGCGAAGCCAGTTCCCCCTCCAAAGTCGGCATCAGCATATCCAACAGAACAATAAGCGCAAGGCCGACCAGCCGGCCCAGCGCTACGACAACCGACTTGTCGCGGCTGCAAAATAGGCGCCCGCGACCGACCCATCCGCCAAGCGCCGGCAGACCTGCAAGACGACTTGGCAACCCGCCGTGAGCTTTGAGGATATGCTCGACGCCCCTTCCAAGCACCACAGTGAAGCAAGGCCGTCCACGCACACGCTTCGGTAGTGCGCCATCACCAAGTGCCTCATGAGGGGCGACATCCCATCTCCTCCAGCCCCGGCTCCGGGAGCGGGGCAGCCGCCTCTGCCTCCGCCGATGCTCCAGCTGGCGGCGCGATGCACGACGACGCCTACCCAGCCCAGAACGCGAGATACGTCGTCTTCACCAGCCTCGGCGACGACTAACACATCGAGCTCCTCCTTCGGCAGGAGGTGAACACCGTCATCCCGGCCAAACCAGAATACATGCACTGGTCGGAGCACCCTGCCACCTGGACTCGGGAGGACCACCCGGCCGTGATGCCGAACACGGGTGGTTACGCCCTCGTCCTCAACACCACCATCATCGCGCCTCGATGCACGTGTAAGCTCTCTCGAGTCCTCATCGACGGCGGCAGCAGCATCAATATTCTCTACCGTGACACCATGACCAAGCTCGGCCTCGAGGCCAAAGACCTGGAGCCGACCCGGACGATCTTCCACGGCATCGTTCCCGACCTCTCCTGCTCTCCAATCGGCCGGGTCCGGCTCGACGTCCTATTCGGCGATAGGACCATTTTTGACGATAGCCGCTCTGGTTTGAGGTGGTGGACCTGACCAGCGCGTACCATGCGCTGCTGGGCCAGCCCGCGCTCGTCAGATTCATGGCGGTGCCCCACTACGCCTACCAGAAGATGAAGCTGTCGGGTCCGAAGGGCCTCATCACCATCACCAACGACTACTGCAAGTCCATAGAGTGCGCCCGAGACATCGCCAAGCTGGCCGAGTCGCTGGTCGTAGCCGAGGAGCGAAGCCAACTCGACCAGATCGTCACCTTGGACAATGAGACATCGGGCACGCCGATCCCGGCTGAGGAGCCGGCCGACGAGGCCTCGTTCAAACTCTCCAAGGAGACCAAGAAAGAGAAGCTGAACTCGGAAGACCCCAACTGCAGCAAGTACATTGTCGTGGGCACCCGCCTCGGCAGCAAATAGGAAGGCGAGCTCGTCGACTTCCTTTGTGAGAATCGGGATATTTTTGCATGGACCCCAAAGAACATGTCGGGTATCCCGAGGAAGTACGCCGAGCAAAAATTCCACGTCCGCAAGGATGCCAAGCCTGTTCGTCAACCCCTGGGACGTTTTTCCGAAGACAAGAGAAGAAATATTGGTGAAGAGGTCGCCAAGCTCTTGGCGGCCAGCTTCATCATGGAAGTGTTTCACCCAGAGTGGCTGGCCAACCCAGTCCTCGTCCTGAAGAAGAACAAGACCTGGCACATGTGTATCGACTACACCATCCTGAACAAGGCCTGCCCCAAAGATCCATTCGCCCTCCCACGAATCGACCAAGTCATCGACTCCAGTGCCGGGTGTGAGCTCCTGTCCTTCCTGGATGCTTACTCCGGCTATCATCAGATCAAGCTGGACCTAGCCAACGCCCTGAAGACGTCCTTCACCACGCCCTTTGGGGCATATTACTACATCACCATCTCGTTCGGCCCGAAGAACGCCGGCGCCACCTTCCAGCGCTGCATGCAGAAATGCTTGCTGCCGCAACTCGGCCGCAACATCCACGTCTATGTGGATGACATCATGGTGAAGACCAAGCAACACCTCACGCTCCTCGACGACCTGAAGGAAACCTTCGCCAACCTGCATGAGTACAAGGTCAAGCTCAACCCAGAAAAGTGCATTTTCGCCATCCTGGCCGGAACACTACTCGGCTTCCTCGTCTCGGAGCGCTGCATTGAGGCAAACCCGGAGAAGATCAAGGCCAACGAGCGCATGCGCAAGCCGTCTCGGCTGCACGATGTCCAGAAATTCACCGGCTGCTTGGCCTCGGTCAGCCGGTTTCTCAGCCGGCTGGGTGAGAGGGCCTTGCCCCTGTATCAGCTAATGAAGAACACAACACCGTTCGAATGGAACGACCAGGTGGACGAGGCTTTCCGGGACCTCAAGCGCATGCTCTCCACCGCACCCGTCCTGGCTGCACTGACCGAGAAGGAGCCGCTGTTGCTCTACATCGCTGCTAGCTCGCGGTCGGTCAGCACGGTGATGGTGGTCGAGTGACCAGAGAAGGGCAAGATCCAAGCCGTGCAGCGTCCCGTCTACTACCTGAGCGAGGTACTCTCCGCCTCCAAGCAGAACTACCCGCACTACCAGAAGATGTCTTACGACGTGTACTGCACCGCCAAGAAATTAAAGCGGTATTTCCAAGAGCACGTTGTCACCGTGGTCAGCACGGCCCCTCTCGGCGAGATCATCGGGTGCCGGGATGCCTCTGGCCGGGTCTCCAAGTGGGTGCTCGAGCTACCCGGCCACACCATCCTCTACGAGCCCCGCACTACGATCAAGTCCCAAGCTCTAGCCGACTTCCTCGTCGACTGGACCGAGACCCAGTACCTACCGCCGCTGCCATACTCAACGCACTAGCGCATGTACTTCGACGGCTTGAAGATCCGTCTCGGCCTAGGGTCCGGCATTGTGCTATCCTTCCCGAAGGGCGGCCGGCTTAAATACGCGCTCCAGATCCACTTCACCGCCTCCAACAACGTTGCCGAGTACGAAGAACTTGTGCATGGCTTCCGGCTCGCCAAGGAACTCGGCATCCGATGCATCCTATGCTATGGCGACTCGGATCTAGTGGTGCAGCAGTGCTCCGGCGAATGGGACGCCCGCAACCCCAACATGGCGAGCTACTGCTTCCTTGTTCAGAAGCTGTCCGGATTCTTCGCGGGCTGCGAGTTCCTCCACGTCCCATGCGCGTAAAATTAGGCAGCTGACACGCTCGCCAAGATCGCCTCGTCCCAGCAATCCATCCCATCCGGCGTCTCTCTCGAGCACCTGCACAAGCCGTCCGTCAAGCTGTCTCCGGGCTCCGAGTCCATCTATGTCCCAGATGCCCCGGCCGCGCCTCAATGCGGCCCGGGGCTACCGAACCCGGCCTGGGCACTGCTCAACCGGCCCGGGGGCTGCAGCCATCGACCCGGCCGCCGTCGTTCCCAACCCGGGGACTGCTGAACCCGGCTCATGGGCTGCCGTCCAAGAACCCGCCATGGTGGCCGTCTTCGCTGTGGTGACGGCGCCATCATGGGTACTGCCCATCTCAGAGTTTCTGGAGAACGGGGTCCTCCCCATGGACGAGACCAAAGCCCGACAAGTGCAGTGTCGGGCGTCCAGCTACAGCATCATCAACAATGAGCTCGTCAAACGCAGCTCCACCGGCGTGTTCCAGCGCTGCGTCGAGCATGACAAGGGCATTGAGATCCTCCTCGACATACACCAGGGCTAGTGCGGGCACAACGCCGCCTCATGGTCCCTGGTGGCCAAGGCTTTCCGCCATGGTTTCTAATAGCCCACGGCCCTCGAAGACGCCGAGTCGCTAGTCCTCAGGTGCGAGGTATGCCAGCACTTCAGCAAGCGCAACCACCAGCCAGCGTCGGCACTTCGGACCGTCCCGATCGCCTGGCCCTTCGCGGTTTGGGGACTCGACATGGTGGGGGCCTTCAAGACCGCTCGAGGCGGCATGACGCATTTGCTGGTGGCGGTGGAAAAGTTCACCAAATGGATTGAAGCAAGGCCAATCAAGAAACTAGACGGGCCAACAACAGTCCGATTTGTCAAGGACATCACGGTGCGCTACAGCATGCCAAACAACATCATCACGGACAACGCCACCAACTTCGCCAAGGGCGCGCTCACGCAGTACTACTTTGTCTCCGGCATCTGCCTTGACCTAGCTTCCATTGCACACCCGCAGTCCAAAGGCCAGGTCGAGCAGGCCAACGGCCTCATCCTATCGGGCATCAAGCCGTGGCTCGTTGAGCCGCTCATCCGTTCACCCGGCAGCTGGCTCGATGAGCTGTCGGCCGTCCTCTGGAGTCTCCCAACAATGCCAAACCGGTCGACCGGGATCACCCTGTTCTTCCTCGTCTACAGAGCGGAAGCCGTCATCCCGACTAACGTCGAGTTCGACTCGCTGCGTGTCACGGTGTACACCGAAGCCGAACACAAACAAGCCCTTGAAGACGATGTCGACCTGCTCGAAGAGGAACGTCTCCTAGCGCTCAGCCGCTCAGCCATCTACCAGCAAGGCCTGACGCATCACCATAGCAAGAAGATCAAGACCCTTGCCTTTCGAGAGGGAGACCTCGCCCTCCAACTCGTCCAAGAGCAGACCGGCCAGCACAAGCTGTCCTCCCCATGGGAGGGCCCCTTCATCATGAGCAAAGCCTTGTGCGATTGCAACGCTTACTACCTGATCGACGCCTGCAAGTCAAACGAGCGCAAGAGGGACACCGCCGGCGAAGAAGCAACCCGGCCGTGCAATGCGGAACTCCTCCGCCCATTTTACAATTAGTCGTGTGCACGTATCTATCGCTGCCTTTTGTAATCATCTGAAAACTATGGGGTCCCCGAACGATGCTCGGGGGCTGCCTTTCCGACCAAGCTATTGTGTCTCTCGCATTTATGCATTATTTACCACTTCATCCAACGCGGCCATCGGTCCGACTCACTCGACCTGGGGGCTGGGGGGCTGGACAGCTTGGTCACTACCCGCCGCCTTACTCAGCAGTTCCTGACGCGTTGGGATCACCGCGGCCTCCCGCTTTGCCTTAGGCCACAGAACCGGCTTCGGCTGTCCACCGGCAAGCGCGCAAGGCCAGAGCACCAGCACGCCACGAACACTAAGTCAAGAACCACCGGGTTACCCAACCCGGCCAAACCACTTTAAGTTACCGCATGACCGGCTGCTCGCCAACCGGCCCAGTGGGTGTTTCGCTAGTGCTCAAACGTTTCGAACGCCCAAGTACTGTGCGCTCCTCTCAAAGGCCGGACTTCTTATCACGGTCCGGAGCCTCATCCGTCAGAGTCGTGGGGGGGGAGCCCAAGAGGGGAAAGTCGCAGGAAAACGACTCAATAGGCGATGAGCAAAAGCACGAGCATCCATGAAATTCATACATACCGCCGGGTTGATCGCCGCCAGCCGGCCCAATGGGTGTTTCGCTCGCGCTCAACGTTTCGACAGCCCAAATATTGCACGCTCCTATCAAAGGCCAAACTCCTTGTCAAGGGTGGGTGGGTGGGAAAACAATGTCAACTTGGGCAGGTGGAATAAACACCGCTGAGAAAACTTAGAATTGATCTCGCGAATGTTGAAATGATCGGATCCGCTTAAGAGAAGCACGCAAGTTGGAAAAGAAATAACATGACAACCTCGATGATCAAGAAGGATTAGCACTCACATACAAATATGAGAATACCGTTTAGAAAAAAGGTATGGAATCCACGTTTGACTTGGAAGCAACTCTAATACCACAACTCAAAACAAAACAAAGGATTGGGTTAGGAAATAAGCCGAAACAAACATATGATAGAGATTTCATCCGAAGTATTCGTGGTGGGGCCCGCACGGGCTCGATCGTATAGCACCATCATGTACAAGGCAGTGCACATGACATACGAAGCATCCCTGAGTCAGCATAGCCAAGGACTCTTTAAGACACAACGAGACCACTATAGAACCAACCGTGGACAGGCGGACCACTAGACGTCGAACCCCAATCTCATATCATGCATCTGTCGAAAAGATATCCTAGGCGATACTTGAATTCCCACCTAAAAACTCCCGAAACTTTATGGTTATGCAATCTGGTGTTGGGGACACAAGGAGGCACAATATATATCACACAACTAACAAGCCCTACGCTCCAATAGTATCCATCCGTCAACACATAACCAAGAAAAACTCCGGAAATCACGTACCTCAACCTTCGAAAAGCATCCGTTATACGAGCTATGGCAATACTCCTGAACTCCCGCGCCAGTACTGGGTGGCGTCGAGGTTATCTCACCACTAGCTGCATAAAAGAGATTTTTTATGTCGGCGAACTCATGTATTCCAGAACTGCACTGATGAAATTGTGACGACAACACCTCGGAGCTCAACTCCCCAGGACACTACCACAACCCCTAAATGTCAGGAGGCACCAAGAACAATGTTCTCGTCACAAGAATATCAAAATGATCCCAAGATACCCGCGTGATCCTAAAAAAATAGTGAAATTTGAGGAGAGGAAAGACAAAACATCTATGTCAGTCAGGAGGCCTCACCAGAGCAACGAAAGGACTGAGGAGTAAAAAGAATCCTACTCTCTGATATATAATAATCCTAAGACTCAAAACATTTTTGTTCTAGACTCAACAACGTCAGCGATTCGATCAAGCAGGGGGCTCCTAAGTAGGGGATCGCTCTGATACGAACTTGTAACACCCACGACGGGGCTATATCTCCCACGTGTCGAGGCATGACTTAGAGGCATAACCGCATTGTGGTTTTGTCGCAAGAAGGGTCCTCTTCACACAATCCCATGTAATGAACAAGAAAGGGATAAAGAGTTGGCTTACCATCTCCACTTCACACCATACATGAATAAATCATACATCATTCGAGTACACACATAGTCTAACTACGGACAAATCCAAAAGAAAAGAAGATAACCCAACTGCTAGATCCCCGATCGTCCCAACTGGGCTCCACTACTTATCATCAGGAAACGAAACAATGAAACGAACAAGGTCTTCGTCGAATTCCCATCTGAGCTCGGTTGCATCACCTTCACTGGTATCATCGGCACCTGCAACTGTTTTGGTAGTATCCGTGAGTCACGAGGACTCAGAAATCTCACACCCGCGAGATCAAGACTATTTAAGCTTATGGATAGGATAAGGTAGTGAGGTGGAGCTGTAGTGAGCACTAAGCAAATATTGTGGCTTACATACGCAAATAAGAGTAAGATGAGAAGATACGCAACGGTCGAAAAGCTAAAAGTGATCAAGAAGTGATCCTGAAACTACTTACGTTCAAACATAACCCAAGACCGTGTTCACTTCCTGGACCCCGCCGAAAAGAGACCATCACGGCTACACACGCGGTTGATTCATTTTAATTAAGTCAAGTGTCAAGTTCTCTACAACCAGATATTAACATATTCCCATTTTCCACATAACCGCGGGCACGGCTAGAAAGTTTATACCCTTCAGGGGTGTCCCAACTTAGCCCATCACAAGCTCTCACGGTCAACGAAGGATATTCCTTCTCCCGGAAAGACCTGATCAGTCTCGGAATCCCGTTTACAGGACATTTTGACAATGGTTAAACAAGACCAGCAAGACCGCCTAATTGTGCCGACAAATCCCGATAGGAGCTGCACATAACTCGTTCTCAGGGCACACCGGATGAACACTATGTATAGCTAAAACCAGCCCTCAAGTTTCCCTAAGGTGGCACTGCAAGTGGTTCTAGGTTGTACCAACACTCGGAGGAGCACTGGCCCGGGGGGGGGGGGTAAAATAAGATGACCCTTGGGCTCCGGAAACCCAAGTGAAAGAGGCTGAGGTTGTTAGGCAAAATTAAAACCAAGGTTGGGCCTTGCTGGAGGAGCTTTATTCAAAGCAAACTGTCGAGGGGGTCCCATAATCCCATCCGCGTTAGGATCGCAAAATCAAGGAACATGACAGTGGTATGACGGAAACTAAGGCGAGCACCCTTTACCAACTATATAGATGCATTAATTAAATAAGAGATATTGTGATATCCCAACATACCCATGTTCCAACATGGAACAATCTTCAACTTCACCTGCAACTAGCAACGCTATAAGAAGGGCTTGGCAAAAGCGGTAACCTAGCCAAACAATGGTATGCTAGGAAGGATGGTTAGAGGCTTGACATGGCAATATGGGAGGCATGATAAACAAGTGGTAGGTAGCGCGACATAGCAATAGAGCAAGCAACTAGCAAGCAAAGATAGAAGTGATATCGAGGGTATGGTCATCTTGCCTAAAATCCCACAATGAAGAAGAACGAGTCAATGAAGAAGACAAACGGATGTTGTCGAACGGATCCTCACAAACACGTTGTTACCGGAACTAACAAGAAGAAGCAACACCGGAAAAGAGCAAACAACATGGTAAACCAACAAGCATAATCATGGCAAGATGCACAATCAAGTATGATGCTTGTCCGGTTAAAGAGTCATGGCATCGCAAACTGCAACAAAAATACTATAAATTAAGTGGAGCTCAATATGCAACGAGTTCCATATTGATGAAACACCACATTCAAGTTATTTAGTTCGGTCTCGTTTATGTGCCCAACAATATTAAATGTTGTTAAACATGGCAAAAGGTGAATCATAATTGAACTAACTATTTAGGCAAGTTTAAATGAGGCCGGAGACAACAACCAACAAATCCGGAAAATCCTCATATGCAAATGTTAGAGTTGGTACTATTTTGCCGTAACCCTATTTTAGAGTTGTTAAGCATGCAAAGTAATTCCACCATGTTAAACTATGCATTGTTCTACCCCATTTACATATAAAGTTTATTAAATTTGGAGCTACGGTTATTAAGTTATGAAATAAAGCATTTTACTATGTCATTTAAGCAAATTTAAACAAACAACATTTAAAACAGTTTGGACATGGATGAAAGTAGCATATTATGAAACTAGATGAAAATCCAAGCATTTTAGATGTTTAAATCATTTTAATCTGATGCACGGTTTGTGAGATATTAAATGCATGAACATGGAGGGTCTTTCTATAAAATAGTAAACTCTTGAATAAATAGTAAATCGCTTCGTGAAAAAAACATGAGTGAGGCTGAAACTGGGGCGGACTGGGCGCAGGACTGTGGGTAGCTCACCATGGGCCAAGCCCAGATCGATGGAGAGGCTGAGGCAGGCCGGCCTGGTGGGTGAAGAGGCCAGCTTGGGGGTCGCGGTCAATGTAAATAACGCTCTTCCTCGTCTCTAGGAGATCGAGCAAGGCAGGGAAAGCAGGGCGCGTTCCTCTGCCCGACAGAAAGCAGAGCAGCGGCAGCCTAGGAATTGTGGTGGAGGCCGACGGGCGTTGATCCGGTGGGGTGGGGCCGATCTGACCGGCGGTGAGGTCGAGGAAGCTCCAAGTGGCGGTGTCTCCCTACTACGGCAAGTCACAGAGAGAGATGTGAGGGGAAGAGATAGAAGAGGCTGGAGAGAAGAGAGGTAGGGTGCGCGGATGGCCTGGTGGTGCTTGCTCCGGTGAGCTCTGTCGCAAAGGTGGCGGGGTCCAGTAGGTCAGGCTAGGTGAGGTGGTCATGGACGCGGAGGAGGTTGCGGCCTCGGACATTCGCGGGCATAGGGACACGCGGAGTAGGTGGTTGAAGGCGACTGGAGGACGGAGGCGACGTTGGTTGCGGATGAGGAAGCCCTCGAGGCAAAGGAGCACGAAGCTCAGGCGGCCGGCGACTGGACTCCGGTGATGCGGGGCTGATGAAGAGCTCCATGTGAGGCCGCCATGTGAGGGGGATCGGGGACGAGGGATTGGTCAGGCGGGGTAATTGCCTCGATCCGAAACTAGATCGAGCGCTAGATAGGCGGGTGCACAGATCGATGGAGGCAAAGGCTGGTGGATTGGATCGGGGGGAATGAGGGGATCCCGAGGAAGAAAGGTAGGAGGGTGGCGGCGGCTCAGGAATGGGTGGTTGGATGGGATAGGATCCCTAGATTTTAGTGCTTGTCCAAAATAGACTAGGAGTGGACTATATATATGGAAAAGAGGGATGTCTGGATCATCCGATCGAAATCAGACGGTCGAGAATAAAATGGTTAGGAGAGTCCAACAAAGAAAAGGAGATGTTTTATAGATGTTTGGGGATGATCCGGACCCAACGGCAACGACAACCCAAGTCGGGTTCGGGACAAATTTCGGACGCGCGCGAGGGAGATTTGTGCACTGGCAAAGAGGCTCAAATGGTCGGAACAAAAGAACGGTTGGTATCGAAAGGGACAACGAAGGCAATGGAGAGAAGCGGGAACTAGAAACAGATGCATGTTTTGAAAACATGATGATGCAATGCACATGATGACATAGCAAGATACAACACGCAAGCGAATGACAAGGCAACAATAGCGAATAACTGGAAGACTCCTGGCGCAACAGTCTCGGGGCGTCACAAGTCATGTCACTAGTGTCTACTAATACTCTGTAAAGCTTCTCGATCATGCCTTCTGTAATCTAGCACAAACAATGACTACTTCTTTCTGCAAAGTGGTAAGACCAACTGGACCCACTAATGCAGCAGTTTGCCTTAAACACATTGGCTACATTTGTGCAGTTCAACTAAAATTAAAGTTGAAATAAAATTGAGTCGAAGTTTTGATATCCATGTATGCAACAATAGGTATAAGGGAAACCATTACTGAGAAATAATGGTTGATGACCTATACTCCCAGAAGAAAAACATCTACTGATCTACCTTATCTTAATGGGAAACAAAGCAGGAGAGTAGCAATTCTCAATCAGTGTGATTCATTCATATTAACTAAGACATTAGCTTAACAATGTCTTGTTTCAACATGTATAAAGAACAACAAAGCAGAAAAGTATCATTCCTAAAACAATGCGACTGGTTCATATTAACAGAGACATTATCTTACCAATACCTTGGTTAAACATGTAGAAAGAACTACAAAGCAGGATAGTATCATTTGTAAAACACTGTAACTGATATATAATAACAGAGACATTATCTCAACAATACATTTCTTAAACATGTACTCCAGCCGATCCCTAACAGAAATGGTACTCCCGCCGATCCCTAACAAGTGTTGCAGTTTTGAACTAAGATTTAGTAGTTAATTCTGACAGTGGTTTTGCTTAATTTTACCAGTGGCATTAGATTAACAAAAAGCATAAACAGTTCCAGGGGAGAGTGGGCGCAATAACACAATGTGCTTCCATCTACTTATAAAGGGGTGATGCGGAGTATGTTCTAACAAAGCAACAAGCATCATGTCTGGGTTGGTCCCATTTTTGTTCACTACTTAATGGGAAAAGAAAACAATTTAATAGATTCAATTCAACATTTATTTAAAAGAGTACCAATACAAGTAGCACAGCATCTCAAAGCACACAGCACAATCATGTGGATGAAGGCAGGTACCAACCTTTCATGATGCAGACAAGATCACGTACGAATCTGCCAACACGAATAGGAAATCCAATCTCTTTTTGTGCAATTGCATTGAAATCAAATAAAGTTGCTGGTGTGACATTTAAGTTTGCTATAGGAACAAGTTGAATAGATATCCCTGTTTCAAAAGAGGCAAAAAAGGAAACAATTACTGCCCAATAAAGGAGGATGAAACATACGACGACAAAAAGAAGCATCTAACTTATCTTGATGGAAAACAAAGTAGGAAAACAATATTTCTAAAACGTTTGCATTGATTCATATTAACAAAGACATTCTCTTAAAACAACATTTGTTAAAAATGTAATTTACTTTTAACAGTGGCATTGCTTCAATTTCCGAGCGGCATTCTTAGATTAACAACAGCAAATAGTTGTATGGGACATGGGACGTGGTACATGCCAGCACCATGTGCGCCCACACGTATAAATGGGTGGTGCAGAGTATGTTTCCAAGCAGCATATCTGCGTTGGTCCCATATTTATTCTCTTTGAACCTTTTTCCTATGTGAGGGCAGCAAATCTAGTCCTGCACAAACTACCGAACCCCCAGTTTATTTCCTTTTTCAACAAAGAGACCGGTTCCTTACAGATGTGTGTACTGGGTTACCCCATTTTTCCCTTTTTGACCAACAAAACGACTGGATAGCTAGTCTATACTACTTTTCGTCCCTCCTTTCCTCATTGAACCATGTTCTAGATTCATGCTCCACCGCACCCTTCTTTCATCTTTGAACCAAGACCTAGATTCGACTAGAGAATCGAAAAAGATCTGCATGTAGCTAGAGCAATGACGGTTTCAAAGAAAGTTATACCTTAGGGTCGTCGGGATGTGGCTACGCGTGCGGCAGGAGGCCGGATCTGCCCACAATACATACAACAACGAGGAAGAAGGGGTCGGTGACCCTCCCACACAGGCGCTGGGTGAAAGAGAACAGCGCAGCCGGCAGTGGATTGCCTCCCTCGCTGAAGGCGATAGAGTGAACGCTGCGCCTCCTCCCCTTCCTAGTGCAATGGGATCCGGACCTCTCCTTCACTAGATGTGAGGGAGGAGAGAAAGACAGAGGCCAATGCATTTATGTTTAGATCTGGTGAAGAGGGTGAGAGACTGTGAATATAGCAAACACTAGCAAAGGAACGCTGAGCCTCCAACGTGTATATATGTAGTGTGGCGAGAGTGGAAACCCTAGGGAACAAGCGCTGAGGCTCCAGCTTATATAGTACTCCATCCGTTCCTAAATATAAGTCTTTGTAGAGATTCCACTACAGACTACATACGGAGCAAAATGAGTGAATCAACACTCTAAAAGATTTCCATATACATCCATATGTAGTTTATAGTGGAATCTCCAAAAAGTCTTACATTTAGGAATGGAGGGAGTACTTATATAGTACTCGTGTATACTACTAGTATATAGTGGAGTGGTTTTGTTTTACCATCCATAACAATCGTTTTAAATTGTGTAAGTACGAAACAAAACTCTTTATTTAATGTACCAGTGAAGAAAACTACTTACGATAAACTAACGATCCATGCGTCCTGGTCGCACTTCCTGTCCTTCACGTGCGGTACACTACCCTCCGTTAAGTGAACAACCACACATGCGCCAAATTATCGGAAACATGTGAGAGTGTGTATAAATAAAGAATTTTAATTTCAATTATTGGAAAGGTTTGAGAGTATGTATAGTTTGCCCTCTCTCAATAATTATGGTTTGTTGTGTTCGGCCTAAACTTGGTCAAATTTTACAAAGTTTGACTTCTGTCAAATCTAATATGCAGAGTAAATAAAAATGGAGGGCTACTACGTCCATCTAGGTGTTTATTCCACACCATTTTTAATCAAAGTATGACCACATATTTAGTTAATAACTGGACAAATAAAATTACAGGGGAGATGAAGACAAACTTGTGAGAAGGCTTAGAAATCAATACAAAACTTATGCTCTTAGTACCAACGTCAATCCTTCTTCGAGGAAACATTTGGTTCATAGCCAATTGTGTGATAAAATTGCACCAACGTGAAAGACAATTGTGTCTCCAACGCAACCAAGGTGAACTGATGAAGGATATCATCTTTGTGGGTAACAAGCAAAGAGAACTGATGAAAGACATCTTGTTTTTCGTTGAAAATAGATCAGCTTCACCAGCCGATGCAACCATGAGGTGCAACCATGAGCATCGACAGGTCATCGTGGTGATGCATCATCCATTTGGCATCAAGTTTGGGTGAGGCACTAATGAAGTTTGACAAATCCTCACTGTGGTCTGTTTCTTCTCGGTAATCAAGCTCAAGGAAGGAAGAACCACGTGGCAGAGGATAGTGAAGCGGAACAACAATGGCCATCCAACTAAAATTGAGGAAGACATGCCCGGGTATGGAGATACGCATCGCTGTTTGCAAAAATATAAAAAAGTTATATAGTGTTGTTACTTTGTTTTGGCAGTGGTACAAGATTAAGAACGACATCTCAATTGTCAATAAGAATTAATGAAAAGTACACCAACAAACATAAGCATCATGATTATCTTGATGGGAACTAAACCAGGATACCCGAGAAAAAGGGCATTTCTTCATTTAACAAGTGATAGTATTAGAGTAGCAATAGCAATATGATCATATGGACAATGACCGCACAACCACCATGTACTTTTTGTTGAAACAACATGTATACCTCCACCGAGGCATAAACCAGGACAACTTTTCGAGTGGCATTTCCTCTATAATAGTAAAAAATAGGTGATGTTGGACCAGCAGACGAACTCTGGCTACTATACATGGGGAGCTGGGGAGTAGTGGCATAGAAGAAAACCCGCAGGCAATGACCTGAGGAGCTAGACTAGTACAATGAAGCATGAAATCCAAAAGAAGTTATACCTCAGGTGGGCGAGATGTCGCTTAGGCGGGCGGGCGGGGGATCTGCCCACACGACCGCAGCGAACAAGGGCGCGGAGGACCTTCGTACGCACCAGCACCAGCTCCAAGAGGACGGTGCGCATCGGCTTCCTCCATCGCCAACGACAACAACGTCAACACTGCACCTCCTCACCTCCCGCAACGGACGTGATTCGGCCGGATCTGTGACCACCGGTGAGGAGAGAGATAGAGTGGACACTGTCTTCTTATTTAGATATGGAGAGGGTGAGAGAGCGAGACACGAGAAACCCTATCAAACAAGAGGCTATATATACAATGAGTAAAAAATCTTCCCATAGCTGTGGTTTTAAATAGAATACGCGCATTCCTGGAAAAAAGAAACGAAAACTGGCAGACAAATATTTTTAACGTACCAAGAAAGAAAACTTGATCAAAAACATGCCCCCGATTCCAGGTCGCGAGAGTCATCGCGCACACACAAATAGACATAGACATGCATACCCGTGTTTACTTAAAATTCCATCTCCATCTCCAATCATATTTGTCCAACTGGCACATTATTTGCGTTGTTAAATATATCCGGACCGCTGCCACGCCCTCTCCTAACCAACCCGAACCCTCTTCATCACCCGCGTGTGCTTCCCGCTTGAAACAGTTAGTGTCGGATTCATGCCCGGCTAGAGCAGACGCGGCCTCTCACTGGTGCCGGCACTGAAGCGGCGCGCCCGCCGAGAGAGCGTCGCCCACGCCACTTCCCAGTGCACGCGACTGCTCCGCATTCAAAGGTCGCAATAGCTGGCCACAACATGCATGTAAACAGTTCTTGGGAGTCCGTGCTACAGCTAGTTGTCCTCCCCCTCCTCGTCAATCTCTTCCAGTAGTGCTAGTACTCCATGGCACGATCCATCGACAAGCAGGCAAGAAAGTTATCATATACTCGGTTTGCGGTGAGTGGCATGCCGAGCGACCATGCGGGGTGGAGCCGTGGAGGAAGTTGAGACACGAATGCGACAGACGTGATTTAAATGTTGGTTTTGCTCGATGGCGCGATCCAACGAAACGAAACATTTGTTTCTCTCCATTTCCATTTTTCTCTAGAAAAACGGAAACTTTCCACTCCATTTTCATTCCCACTCCAAGGTTGCCCCGTTATAACATTCCATCAAATACAAAGAAAACTAACACGCATGCTGATGCATCTCAATGATTCACAGATCATTGCCAATATTTACTTCACAACTAAAGACAAAAGTTGTGAGAGTCTGCACAATAATTAAACTATCGATGGGGTCCCTACGATGTAAAACCTGAACCCTAAACAATATTCATTTTCCTAGCTAGGTAGAACCTGTCGAAGGAAAGATGGCTAGCACCCTCGGATTGTACGATGCTCTTGTGGAATTCCACTAAAATCGAGCTGAGCATCCCTGTTGGCAAAGATATTGAAGAAGTGTGATTAGAATAAAGTACTGGCACTAGTTCATGAGACATAAACTCATCACAAATAGAAATCAGTAGAAGTAGAGAAAGATCCACATGGCGATGGAGCTACATGGGGCATTGCGGCAGTGGAGCAAGCCAGCTCCACAAGGAAGTTGTACATAGGATGTCGGGCTGTAACTAGAAGGGTGCTTGGGAGGCAGCATCAGCCCATACCACGGGGACCCCCGATGGGGACGCATTGATAGTAGGTTTTCTCCCTCGCCTCTGTCGACCGCGTCTACACAAAACATCATCCTCTTCCCCCCAGCGGCGGGATCAGGCCGGATCTATGACCAGCGGTATTGCCACCATCATTCTATGCTTGTGAAGAGAGCAACACAAGCAAGAAGGCTTGTAGCTTAGGATCCTGCTAGTGTATATATAGTGGAGATGTTTTCTTTTTCTCTCCATAGAAACCATTTTATATTGCGTACGTGTCATTGAAATGATGGTTGCTTCTTCTGACTAACTTACTGTGTGATTTGACAGCTCCTGAGTGGCCCCTACATGTACCCCCCCTACGTTTATGACCATTCCTGAGTCTCACTTGTACTTATATATTTTCTTGCATGACAGGTAGACAGGATGCGCATAGAGGAATTTTGTTAGTTCACATTGTTATAGTACTACTAGTACCTACTCCCTCCTTCCGGTTCACTATTAGTACTCCCTCCGTCCTGGCTTATTGGTCCCCTTTGTACTCAATTCATGGGCTCGTTTTCCTCAAGAAATTGTCTTTACCAACATATTAATATCGGGAATGCATGCGTGAACAACGAATGATTAAACCTTGCATGCAATGTTTTGAAAAATCATTGACTTATGAACATGTGAATGTGAGGGACTGCAACCTCGTGCATGCATGCAACAGTCAGACGTACACATCAACGCACAAACGCGCGCGACGCCCTAATGCATGCATGTCCGAGCACACAACGGAACACACACGGTCACGCTCAAGTGCTCAACCTACACGTGCATGCACACACATACTCAGCCAGGGTGAGCTAGTGACTGTATAAACACCGGAAAATGTATATATTGAGTGCAATGAGCATATTATGAAGTCCACTGACCATATTTTTACAAATATACAGTGAGAGACAGTGTATTTATCTCGTTTCAAATTAAGCCATATTAACCGGAAAGGAGGCAGTATGGACTGGCATTACTTTGATGTGTCCCGTCAACTTGACGAACAAGGAGAAGCTTGCAGGATGCGAGAAGCTTGCACACGGTGGTTCGCAGGACAAGGTGAAACTTTTGACTAATGAAAGCTCTCCCTCACGCAGGAGGTGGACGTGCAACAGTTAATTTGGTGTCAGACTTCCAGAAGCATACATTGTACTAGTACCATTATTGTTCGACTTCCCAAAGAGGCGAACAGTCAAGCGCAAAGTTTACTAGTACTAGGATTACTACTGTAGAGGTACTATGTACTACTGCTAGGAACTGTATGGTGGAGCGTCTGCACTCTTATTTTTTTAAATGTGATAAAGCAATCTCAACACATTTGGTTCTCTTCGAGGGTTCTCAGATGTGATAATGGAAGTTGATTGCATGGAACACTCGCCACAATTCTCGCTTCATTCTGGCTCATATCATGTTACAAATAGGAGCGCTCGGTAATATTTTCTCTTTTTTTGATATTCAGCCTGTAAATAGGTGAGCAAACCTGCGGCACATCTTTGTGTGAACCGTGATTGTTGCACTTTGAATGTGACCGAGAGCTGGCTTAATGAAGCACCTCGCTTCCTTCTTCTTTTTTTGCAGGGAACCTCGCTTCCTAGTGACCAGTCTCTTGGCTGGTCGACCTAAGAATGCTTATATATGAATAAAGCTCTCTCATTTACCCGCAAAAAAGATTAAGCCATATTAACCGGAAAGGAAGGAGTATGGACTAGAAGTAGTTTTTGGTGTGTCCCGTCAACTCGCAGAATGAGGAGAAGCTTGCGGGACAAGGTGAAGCTCACTTACGCCCACTCCGTCTACCTCAAGCTTGGTGGCTCGCAGGACGAGGAGAAGCTTTTGACTAATGCAACCTACCCTTGCACGGGCGGTGGACATGTAGCAGTTCTTTCGGTGTCAGATTGCCAGAGGCATACACTTTAGTACCATCATTGTTCGACTTCATGAAGACGCGAAGAGCCAAGCACAAGGTTTAGTTGTACGAGTAGTAATACTACTAGAACCGCATGGTGGAGCATCTGTACTCTTATTTTTATTTTAATCTCTGATAAAGTACACATTTATTCAGGAGAAATGCGGAAAACGGCAGCCCAATGGTAGTATTAAAATGCATCAAACATGTAATGATGATATCGATCAACCATGCTCGAATATATCTTGGCCTCCGCATGAGCCCGTCTGTGTGTTCTCGCTCCTCGTCTCTCTCAAGGAACGGCGGGTTCGCCATTTTGCCGTCAATTGAGATTGGTTTGCTCACACTCTGGTCCCACATGTCAGTGATATGCCAAGAGGAAGTGCATTGACCGACTGGCCATACGCGTACTTGGTTTTGCACCTTCATACTACTCATCCCTCCGTCACAGTTTATAGGATGTGCTTCATTCTCATGCATTTCTCTGCGTGCATTTCCACCACCTGAGAGACTATAGACACATTTGGTTTAATGTTCAATTAATTAGGGTGTGGTAACCGCAATAAAGTACACAATTTTCTCTCGATGTACTAGGTGTGTACGCGGAGTGGAGTAAGTTCACGCATGTGTGTACCCGGGGGTGGAAGCACTGCATGCATGTGTCTACGCATTATTTCTTCTAGTAATAGACGCCGTGCTATAACTACAAATGCTCTTTTTCAAGCCGATGACTCTTAGTCCTAGAGATTTTTGAAGCACGCTCTATAAGCAGTGACGGAGGGAGTAGTATGAGCAGATTCAAAGAAGAGGGTATTGATGGTTGCTTCTTCTGAGCAACTTACAGTGGGAAAGGTGGGGCTTATGATTTGACTGCTCATTACTCACTATTAGTGCAGCGCAATGACCGGGCTAAGTCTCCCATGCGGTTGTGCACTACTCCCTCCGTTCTTAAATACTATAGAGTCTTTCTAGAGATTTCAATGAGTGACTACATACGAAGCAAAATGAGTGAATCTACACTCTAAAATATGTCCATTTGAAATTTCTAAAAAGACAAATCTTTAGGTACGGAGGGAGTATAATTTTGTGCATGGCACATGGACCCGTATGGTGAAGAGGATTCTGGCAATGCTATCAAGCTTCCAGCATTTGTTTACATAATTGACGTACTATACAAATAATTTTCCAGCGACATGAAATTGTACAATGCTCTAAGCTTTCAGCTTTTTGTTTCATGTGTCTTTCCATCCATGCTCTTTCGGAAAAATAAAAAAACTAACTTCCTTGCTAATGCATCTCAATGATTAGTAGATCAGTGCTAATATTTACATCACAACTGAAGACAAAGTTGTGAGAGGTGTTAAATTAAAATTGATCCATGCTTTCGTCGGCAGCAACTTCCCCCCATCTCGGTCCAAATCAACAAGGTATGTTGGGAAAAAAGTAGCTGTCTGGAGCATGCAACATTCCGATCACTTTGTGTAGTTTCACTAAAATAGAGTTGAGCATCCCTGTTCCAAGGATATTAAGTGTGATTACGATAATAGAGAACTGTTGATGAAACAATAAACACACAAATAGAAGCAGGTCACCTTTGCAGGCTCTCTTAAGACTAACTAGTTGGAGAAGATTAAGCAAATAGTTGGAGAAGATTAGGCTCAGAGATGGATGAGGAGGATAGAACAAAACCAATCTCCCTTTGTGCAGTCGCACTGAAATGTAGAGATGTTGCCCGTGTGATTTTAGTATAACTGCACACAAAACACTATTAAGGAAAAAGTGATTTGTGCAGTTCACCAAAAGGTCGCAATAGCGAGAAGGTGAAATGGATAGCCCTGTTTGCAAAAAAGAGGTAGAAAGGAAACAATTACTAGCCAATAACAGTTGATGACACATACGACGGCAAAAAAGATGCATATTCCTTGTCCTAAGGGAAGATAACAACACGGTTGTGTTTGTCTAAAACGGTGTGCGGACGAGGATGCAATATGGAAAGTACGCCGGACGAGCTATGTTTTGGGCAAAGAACTATGGAAGATCCACATGCAGCGACGTGGGAGGACGAGCTGTGGTGGAAGACTGGAGGGGATACCTAGGGGTCCTCGGGATGTAACTAGGAGAGTGGCGGCGGGCCAGATCTGCCCAT
The DNA here is from genome assembly GCF_003073215.2 of Triticum urartu. NCBI lineage: Eukaryota > Viridiplantae > Streptophyta > Magnoliopsida > Poales > Poaceae > Triticum > Triticum urartu. The sequence goes on along the minus strand of NC_053025.1, from coordinate 382,618,793 downwards.
ACTACAGAAGCAAACAAGTGGCATAGGCCCTATCGCGCCGGAGCTTTGTCAGAGAGAATGACAGATACCGCAGATCGGGACGTGCTGCCTCGGCGCCATCGAATGAAGAAATGATGCACATCCTCCCTTTCCGCTGGCGGACAGGATGCGGCCAGATCAGTGACCAACGGTGAGAGAGAGGAAGGCCACTGCCGCCTTGTGTGAGATACTCTAAAGAGAGACAAACCCCGGCAGGCAGGCTCCATTCTATATAGTGCAGCGGACTGCCTTTTTCTCCATAAAAATCATTTTATATTTTGTATACGTGCCATTGAGCGATATAAATTTATTTAGAAATAATGTGCCAATGCATCAAGTCGAACTTTATTTCGTGCACACGTGGTACACGACCTTCGCAGGCAAACAACCGCTACACGCACTCAAATTAGCACGTGGACTGACAAATCGTACAGAAATGAGCTCCACCGTGTACCCACGTGAGTGTGGCTGGGCACGAAGCGTGAGTACGTGCACCTATTCTCTTCATGTACGTACACCACCTACGTGGGGTTGTGTGAGAGTGATACAAACGTAGAGAGATATAGTGTGTTGGTTCATGAGTGTTTTTTGGGGGGCGTGAGAGATAGACAGGGAACATGTTTCGATGATATTTCAATCAAAAAATGTAACATAGGCAATATGTGTGAAATATAGGCCTAGATATATCATATATATAGAGGAGGAGATCCACGGGAAGAGATTGGAGGTATCATCGGCGTGAGGTATCCATAGGATCGAAGAGAGGGATGATGTGTTTGTGTGCCTGCGATCGATAAAGAGTGCCATCGAATTTGTGTGTGCCCACATCAGAGATATAGGGTGGCTGGCCTACTATAACGTGAGAGGGGACAGGTGCAGTTTGTCTTTGTGGCATGGATACCTACCTACATCGCTCGACTATTGGTGTGGGGGGTGGGGGGAGAGACCTAACTATAGAGGTACAATGGCTTGTATATGTGTGGAGGAGGATAGACACCTACCTTATGTATTGAGGGAGATCGATCGGCATCCATGCATATGTGTAGGAGAGGAATAAGGTTGGCAGAGAGACAGAGCTAGAGTGTTAGAGGGGATGGTGGTGGAGTTGCTTCTAAGAAATGGTGGGAGAGGCTTGCTAGACAAACGGAGGGCACGCCTGCAATATCAATAAGAGACGGGATGCCTGCCTGCCTGTGCATGTGCGTGTGAGAGATGATGAGGGGGGGGGATATGGCTATGGTAAGTAGACATAACTAAATAGGAAGACCAATCGTCCTTTGTCGAAGAAAGGAGAGACATAACTTGTGAGGTACGTCGATCGATGGGTGGGGACAAATAGTTAAAGTCGACCTAGGTATATGTAGGGAGATCGATCGATATATACATGCATGTATGTGTTAGAAGCAAATAAGGCCCGAAGAGCAGGATAGAGAGGGATGCAACTAGGATTGGTGCGAGAGGCATACTATATCAAGGGGGGAGGAGTGTGCGAGTACGAGATCGATGAAAAGAGGGCGGGACTAAGGCATGGACGGTGAGTAGAGAAGAGGGAAAGCTTGTGTTTGTGGTAGGCACGCCTGGCGAGAGAGGCATATCGATCGATGTGTGTCGTAAAGAAGGAGCTGGGGGGCCTACACACACCATGGGTGAACGACCAAAAGTGAAAAGATGAATTTGTGCGATGGAGCTAGAGAATGCCGAGAGAGGGTGAGAAGTTTGCGAGCGTGTGCATGCACGAGAGAAAGTTAGCGCTAGCTACAAAGATAAGAGGGTTGTGTGGGTGTAAAAGACGAATCGAGATCATCATTCATTATAAAAAGTGAATTCGGTTATTTGAAGAATTTATCATAGTGTTTTAAATTCACGCATGCGTGAATATATATAACGGTGATACACATGGTGTGGTTATGAACATGTTATACTACATATAATATATTTTATAAATAAAAAACAGAGTTGGTGATGATGGTATGGCCGACATCCTGCAATATAGGCCATTCTCTACTTTTGCAAATAAGGCCACCGCCGCCTTGTGTGAGATACTCTGAAGAGAGACAAACCCCAGCATGCAGGCTCCATTGTATATAGTGGAGCGGATTGCCTTTTTCTCCATAGAAATCATTTTATATTCTGTAGACGTGCCATTGAGCGATATAACTTTATTTAGAAATAATGCGCCAACGCATCAAGTGGAACTTTGTTTGGTGCACGCGTGGTACTCGACCTCCGCAGGTAAACAACTGCTAGACACGCTCAAATTAGCACGTGGGCTGCCATTTCATACAGAAATGAGCTCCACCATGGACTCGCGCGAGTGTGGCTGGGCACGAAGCATGAGTACGTGCACCTATTGTCTTCGTGTACGTACACCACCTACGTGGAGTTGTGTGAGAGAGATACAAACATAGAGAGATATAGTGTGTGGGTTCGTGAGTGTTTTTGGGGGGCGTGAGAGATAGACAGGGAATATGTTCCCATGATATTTCAATCAAAAAATGTAACATATGCAATGTGTGTGAAATAGAGGCCTGCATATATTATATATAGAGAGGGGGCGATCCACGAGAAGAGAGTGGAGGTATCATCGGTGTGAGGTATCCATAGAATCGGAGAGAGGGATGATGTGTGTGTGTGTGCGATCGATAAAGAGTGCCATCAAATTTGTGTGTGCCCACGTCGAGATATAGGGTGGCTAGCCTACTGGAACATGAGAGGGGACAGGTGCAGTTTGTCTCTGTGGCATGGATACCTACCTACAACGCTCGACTATCGGTGTGTGGGGGGTGGGGGAGAGACCTAACTATAGAGGAACAATGGATGGTATATGTGTGGATGAGGACAAAGGCCTACCTTATGTATTGAGGGAGATCGGTCAGCATCCATGCATATGTGTAGGAGAGGAATAAGGTTGGAAGACAGACAGTGCTAGAGTGTCGGAGGACTTGGTGGTGGAGTTGCTTCTAAGAAATGGTTGGAGAGGCTTGCTAGACAAACGGAGGGCACACCTACAATATCCATATGGGAGGGGATGTCTGCCTGTCTGTACACGTGCGTGAGAGAGACGGGTCAGGAGGCATGCACGAATGATGAGGGGGACAGTATGGCTATGGTAAGCAGACGTAACTATATAGGAAGATCAATCGTCCTTTGTCGGAGAAAGGAGAGACATAACTTGTGAGGTACGTCGATCAATGGGTGGGGAAAAATAGTTAAAGTCGACCTAGGTATATGTAGGGAGATCGATCGGTATACATGCATGTATGTGTTAGAAGCAAATAAGGCCCCGGAGAGAAGGATAGAGAGAGAGGGATGCAGCTAGGAGGTGGTGCGAGAGGCATACTATATCAAGCGGGGAAGGTGTGTGTGAGTACGAGATCGATGAAAAGAGGGGCGGGACTGAGGCATGGACGGTGAGAAGAGGAGATGGAAAACTTGTGTTTGTGGTAGGCACACCTGGCTATAGAGGCATATCGATCTATGTGTGCCGTAAAGAAGGAGCTGGGAGGGCCTACACACACCATGGGTGAACGACCTAAAGTGAAAAGACAAATTTGTGTGATGGAGCTAGAGAATGCCGAGGGAGGGTGAGAAGGATGCGGGCGTGTGCATGCACGAGAGAAAGTTAGCGCTAGCTACAAAGATAAGAGGATTGTGTGGGTGTAGAAGACGAATCAAGATCATAATTCATTATAAAAAGTGAATTCGGTTGTTTGAAGAATTTATCATAGTGTTTTAAACTGACGCATGCGTGAATATATATAACGGTCATAGACATGGTGTGGCCATGAACATGTTATACTACATATAATATATTTTATATATAAAAAACAGAGTTGGTGATGATGGTGTGCCTGCCATCCTGCAATATAGGTCGTTCTCCACATCTGCAATAGGGCTCTAACCAGAAGAACCACACTGTATAGTGCCCCGCCCCCTACATTATGACAAGTATTTAGCCCTGAGCTGCAAAAGCCACACATTATCCCAAATTATAATCAATGTTCTATATATTATTTGAATTACTAGCAAGATGCCAATGCATTGCACGGAACATCAAGATGATCGAGAGGAGGCCTTATTTGCAAATGTGGAGAGGGGTGTGGGTATCTTTTTTCAAATTGCCATAGTGCTCAAACCTGAAGAAAAACGCTTCTCATTTGCAAACATATGTACTCTATTCATGTAGAACAAGTGCTTAAACCTGAAGAACAAATGTTCTCATTTAAGATTCCATTGCTATCATGCATACTGCTTTGCTCTTGTATCACTGTATTTAATCATACAAACTTATTTTTAAATTGAAGGATCCAATCGAAACTCCAATGGCACAACAGATATGTTTACGCATGTTTCTTTAATAGGTTTTCTCTTATAAATAGCTCTGTTGATTTCAAATTCAATTGTGTATACAGTTGACTTCTCATATCATGCACATTACTAGCATCACAACAGAGCCAATAGTGTTGTTATACATGTAGACCCATGGTACCCATCTGAAATCTTGTTGTGCCGTGTAGTTTCCCACGCTTTGTATTCTTTGAGTGCTGATTTCTCTTGAACTGATATGATTTGAAACCGTGTCTCTATGTTGATTTGGTAAGACAATGCAGTGACCATAGGACATAGGTATATGTTTGTTTGATGCTTTTATAATGTACTACTTGGCAATAGAAGACTTGGTAGTTTAATCTTGTCCACATTACTAATGAATTGGTTCACCGAAATGAGTTTCATATACTAGTAGATGCTAAACTTGTTATGTGTCTGCTTGTCTCTTCTTTTGGAATGCTGAAAGAATATTGGGGAAGAGTGCCTTATTAAGCAATGGTAAAGGAAGTAATCCAGATAATGTTCAGGATAGTGAGACATCCTTGTTGGTGTCCAACGAAGCTGATAAAACAGCTAAGGAAAACTATCTTGAAGACAGTGAGACAACCCCAAAGTCCTGTCTTGGTTTAGTGCTCGAGTTACTAGCCACTACCGCTGGCACAAGCTATTCAAACTCACTCTCTGAATCAGTTCAGTTTCTTGAGTCTCAACTACAAGCTGAGAGACATCGATCAGTTGTGCTGCGACAAGAAACAGAAGGACTGCGGAATTCCCTGGAGCATTCAGATGCATACTTTCTGGTGCAACAACAAGCGTTGGAGAATTTTAGCGCCAAATAGGACAAACCTAATAAGCTTGCTAAGCTTATTGCCAACATGGTGCATAACCAGGATAAAGTTTCTTGAGCTCTTCTGAAGTTGTTTCAGTTATGGACTTGTTTTGCTGCTGCGTTTATTCGCACTGGTGGCCAATTTAGACGACCAGTGTATGTAATATGCTGCTTTGTTCCCTATATTTGCATTGGTGGCGAACTTTGATGCCCAGTGGATGTAACATGTGTAATAGCTGTAATAGTCTAGCACTAGTTTCTTGCTTATTTATTTCCTTATTGTCTTGTTTAGTTATTTGCTTGTAGTCATTGTAGTTCTTTTTCTGCGTTTTTCTAGTGGCCACAATAACTATTTTTGGTAACTAGGCCACAATAACGATGGCAACACACGGACTGTTGTAACCATGGGCCTTCTACGGGCCGTAGGATCCATGGGCCTTCTACGGGTCGTAGGATCCATTGGCCTTCTATGGGCCGTAGGATCCATTGGCCTTCTACGGGCCATAGGATCCATGGGCCTTCTACAGGGCATATAATCATTTCGCCAAACAAGGCCGTACTATTCATGGACCCTAATGGGCCATTAATAGGCACTATTTGATAACGCTATTAAAACAGCCCAACGGGTTAACGGGCCACAAACGGGCCGAATGTAACCACGGGCTGAATTTGGCCCACAAATGGAACATGTCAGTAACGGACCGTAACTAACCGAATTCTAGAAATGAGCGCAAGAATAAATGGGCCCGTAGATGGCTGAAAGTTAACACGGGCTGGAAATGGCCAACAGAATAATGGGCTATTAACGGGTATAAAGCGATACACTATTCATTATGGGCCAGTTTCATCTCGGGCCTTTAATGGGCCCAGAGTTACAAAGGGCCACCTATGGGCCGAAACACGTCATGGGCCATACATGGGATGGAAGTTACAACGGGCCGGTATCATATTGGATGGCCCAGATGATCCTACTGGGCCAAATTCCGGTAGGCCGTGAGTTAGCGGGCTATAAATGGGCTATATGCGGACATGCCATTAAGAGGCTTTTGGTGGGTCGGCGCCCTACCTTTTGACCAAGTAAGACAGCTCAGCCTTTTCACTGGAATGGGCCTCTGTTGGATCATGCCATGCGCCGATGAATCATAGGCGCCTTTGGTCCAATGAGTGGATGACATTTGTCCCAACGGTGAGCCAACAAGTGGTTACTCCAGCCATTGAGAATTTTACACATGGAAAATCCCCATTGGTCTGGGCTGTTAACGGGTTATCGGATCCAAACCGGAACCCGATAGCTTAACGACGACCCATTATGGTGGATGCCATGTGTCGGTCACCCTTGACGAAAGCACTTCTGTGACGCACGATTTATCGTCATGGAAGTGGACACTTCCATGATGGTAATTTTGGTAATGTCATGGAACACTTCTACGACAGCACAAGTATGACTATTTTTATTCTGTCATAAAATCGTCATGGATGTACATGCATGATAGAAAACGTGACCGACTGTGGCAAACACATAAAATCACGGAAGTGTATTTTTTTGTAGTGATGAGAACAACAACGGCTCATAACTTAGTCTGACGACTGTGTGAAGCCGTTGGTACGTGGAGGACCTTGGCGGCCAGGGGTGGCTTTCTCCTTGGCAGCTGGTACATTGGCACCTGGCGGCGGCTTCTTGAAACCATCATCAAGGTCGAGATCCCGATGGCGGCAGGTGATGTTGCTCAAGACCATGAGGAGGGCGTCGTGGGCAAGCTTCCAGGACTTGGTCACGAAGCGCTTGGCCCTCCCCTCTTCATCCACCATCAGCTTGTCGATTAGCTCACTGAAGAAAACTCCTAGCTTGATGCTGGGGACCTCATACCTGTTGACTGAAAAAGCAGGCCTATCCATGCCCATCACTACGGTCTGGGCAGCAAGACGCATGGTGATATCAATCAGGCTCCTAATCAGGAGGTTGAGCTGCTTAGATTGGTTTCCAGCTGGTCTCCTGCATCCTTCCGGAGACGTTGGGCATTGTCCAGTTCTCTGGACATCTGTAGTTGGCGGGCTTCGTTGGATTCTGCCGTGCTCTCCAAGGTGCCGATCCTGGCCTTTAGGTCTGTGATGGTGCCATTGGCGGTTTCAAGACTTTGGGTCCTGGAGGAAAGCTACAACTACACATCGGTCTGGAGAACCTTCATCTTTCGCGCTTCCTCCTTGAGGGCCTCCACCTCCTTGGTGCTCCCGGCAAGCTCTTCAGTCAGTTTGGTCACCTGCTGGTCAAGATCAGTCTTGGCAGCGGATGCGACAGCTAGGTCATCGGTGAGCTTCTTCAGTCGTCCGGCAGAATCTGTCGTAAGGGCATCCAGGACAGCTTTCTACTTGTCTTCCAGCTCCTTGGTACGTTGTTGTACGAGGGCTTCCAGATCATCATCTTTCGCATGAAGAGTGGCTCCAAGCTTCTCCTTCCAAAGAGAGATCTCTTGCCCTCTGGCATCCAGGCATGTTTTACGGTCTGCCAGGCGCGCTTCACGGTCCATGACATCTCCCTCATCATCAGGAGCGCCTCCTGCTACCTCATATGCACCTTGAATTGCTTGCCATGCCATTCGTGCAACTCCAGACACTAGTCCTTTAGCTTCTGGTCCACCCTGCTAGCGGACTCGCACCGCTCCTTGAGCGCCAGCCACTTTTGGTCAAGCCTAGCCTGCATTTCCTTGACATCTCTCGCCATGGACTCCAGGAAAGACAAGTCCATTGCAACGGCAACTGAATCATCCGCCACTCCAACCCCTTGATGTAGCGGCGCCAGGATGCGCTGAAGCTCTTCATTGAGCTCCCCGCCCGTCGCCATTGACGGGCCAGGGGCTCCAGTCCCAGGCTGCACCAACACCAGCACCAGTTGATTTGAGGGGGATGGCAAGGTCCCCATTGTGAGCCTAGAGGAGGAAAGGGGATCCATGGTTTGAAGAGGAATCTTCCCCTCGACCACCACTTCCACCTCTATGGCGTTCTCTGAAGAATGCTCCGCCACCGCCAAGGAATCCCGAGCACTCTCGACAACGAGGCCATGTTCCTCCGCAGTAGCAATCTTGGAGGCCTCGTCCATAGCATCTCTCCCTATGCTGGCCACCTCTTCTAGCAGCTCCGGATCTTCGGCCTGGAGGACTGCAAAAGGGAGGACAAGCGAATGGCAAAAAGGCAGAAGTTTTAGACTACCGGGATATAGGGAGAGGAGATATGTACAAGGAAGAAGGAAGAAGAGCAGAAGTTAAGTACCTGGAGAAGCCTGCTGGGCAGGGGCCATAGTTTCCCCGCTAGCATCAGTTGTCGGGCCATGAACTCCATCCCCTGCCATGGCAGTCGTGGCAGCATTTTGTGCGGTCTCGTCCAGAGAGCGCCTCGCCAGGGGTTCTTCGGCTGGGGCAGTAGGAGGAACCTGCCCTTCGAGGGGGAATCGTCCCATGTCGTCCTGCCGCCTCCTGCAGCCGAGGGGATGGGAAGCCCGTCTCAGCCATCTACGGCAAAGGGGACCAGCCCTCCACCTTCAGGTCGGGAGCTGGGCTGGGGGCTCGGTGCGGGATCCTCCATATTGCTCCCCGCCAAGCCTAGGATCCCCACCGTCTTCGGTGACCCGGCGCACCGGAGCCTCTTCAATGGGTGGATGAGGGTTTCCATATCCTCCTCCACCTCTCTGTCAGCAACAACAAAACAAGAGGTCAGTCAGCAAAGATAATCAACTACACTGAAGCTATTTACAAGAAAGGAAATATTCCTTATTCCTCATCAATGAACATGGAGTTCAAAGTGAACTCCATCGGAGGCGAGGATGCCCCGCCTCTCTTCTAGGATGGAGGGTCGGAGCTCTCTGGTAGCTCTAACTCAAGCTGAGGCACCGATGAAGACGAGCTATGCGAAGAGCTCGAGCCGGAATGAAAGCTGGAATCGACTTCCACATTCCCTGATTGCTTGGCGGGGGAAGCTTTGATCTCGGCAAGGCAAGGAGACTGGCGACATGCCACGTCGATCTTGGTGATTTTGGTGGTGGTCTTCTTCACCATCTTGGCGGCAGGCATTGGATTTGGAGCCACCGCTCCCCAGTTAGCAGCATGCCTGCGGGGACGCTGATCCAAAATTGGCTAGGGGGCTTGAGGCCCAGCCATGAGCCAATCTGCCTCGGGCTCCGCTACCTCACCAACTTCCTCCTCCTCTTGGAGCTCTGCTGCCCCGATGGCCGGTGCATCGAGCCCGGAAGTCCCGTTCCCGACAGGATCATCCCCGACAGCCTCTTTCGTGGCCCGCGCCTCGCCGCCACCATGAGAGGAACTCCCATCCTCAGTTGTCCCTTTTCCCTTCCCGGCCTTCGCGGCCCTTGCCACCTCTGTGATTTGGGCGTCCTTGTCCTCCTTAATCCTCCTCATGATATACTCTACCTCCACGGAGGAGGTGCATTTGTACATACCAGTTTCAACCCTGGTGACCTGCTCCACCAGGGCACTGGACCACTCGAGTTCTTTGTCGAGAGTAGGTTGTCGCCAATCACCTGCCACTCCATGAGCGTTGCAATTCGGCATCCACTTGAGCATCTGATCCCAGGCAGAATTGACATTCAGAGGGATGATGGTTGACGGGAGCTGGAACAACTCGAAGCGGCCAAATAGTTGGTCATACAACCAGGCGTGGCCATAAACAAACATGTTATTGGCCAAACCTGGGAGTAGCCTCATCCTGTCCCCAGTATCACCATACAACCAGGCAGGTCTTTCCCTCTTCTGTAGTGGAGAGATACAGCGAAGCAGAAAGTCTGCCCGCACGTGCTCAATGGTTAACCCGGTAGCCTTCAAGCGGGTGATCCTATTTATTGCCGGGTGCAGCCTATCATTGGTGAGGCCGAATGCGCTCCATTCCTTGAGCACTCGATGTACACTGTCCGTGCTTCGCAGAACTTGGGGGCATCCTCATCCTGGATCCAGCACTAGTCTCCTCTCCATTCATCACACCTCTCACGCTGCTATCCAGGGATATAATCCCAGGACTTCCTTGCCATCTGTGGCATCCAGTTGATGTTCCTGGAGCTGTGAGCTTTGTTCTTCACCCGCGGGACAAAGTAATGCCTAAACAGATCTACATTGGGAGCAACTCCGATGAAATTCTCGCACAAATGAGCAAAAATGGCCATGGTCGCCATTTCATTCAGCATGAAGTCGAGAAGGTGGAATCCATAAATCGCCATTATCGCCTCAAATAATTTAGAGAAAGGGGGCAGAGGCCGCAGATGAAATAAGCACAGAAGAATCAGTATGAATTTGGCGGATCCTCTTTCCCCTCCGCCAAAACCTTGGGCACCTCGTGCCCTTTCGGGACTTCCCTCCCCCACAGGTACCCGTACCTTGCTTGCAGAACAGGGCCGTCCAGATTTGACCGGAAGAAGACAAAGTCTCCCCTCTACTTCTTGTCCAGCTCCGTCACCCTCTTGCTTCCCTCGGTGACCACCTGTTTCGCCTCGGCCATTTGCTTCCCCTTTACTGCATATTTCTTCCCCATTTCCGCGAATGGCAGTGCGAATGGGAGAAGGAATCTGATGAGGGGGCGGCAGAGGACGGGGGAGAGAAAGAAGGGGCAGTTGTTTGGCTTGCAGAGGAAGATGATGGGAGGGCAGGACAGACGGCAAGTGAACTGTGCCGCTCCGTGTTTTCCTATCTTAAGGGGGAAAGGCATGGAGCGGGGGCGTGATGTTTCATCAAGTTACCATTTTACGTTAACCGCAACCATCCCACGACCCGCTGTAATTGCGCGAAGTGGACGTTGCATTGACTGGTCGTCATGACGAACCGACTTGCATTAATTGGGGCCTAACCCAACGTGTCGCCCGACACGTATGGCTCAAGCCCGGGGGCTTATGTCTGGGAACACAAACATGGTTGTATATTTTCCCCTGACTAGTGCACGGACGGACAAACCTACGGGGGCAAGAACAAGATTACAGCACCAAGATCAGAGTGGAATATAAGGTATCAGTTCTTCGAAGGACTAGCGTGCAGCACAAGAAGACCAAGACTAGTCAGAGAAGTAAGATATTGCTAAGGGAAAAGCCTTCCTTGCCGGGCAGGCGAGCCTGGAAAGGATGGGGCCACCCCCAGAAGCAAGCCTTCGGATCATCCTGGCAAGCCTGTCGGGGGCTTGCGGAGGCACAACCACCTCACTGCACCACCTCATCATGACGCACGTTATCGATAGGTGCGATGTCAAGCTCCAAAGTGACTAAGTGGTTGTTATTCGCCACATGGCAGCCACTTCCTATAGCAAATGTCTGCAAGCGACACCCGTCCTGCGACGTGTCGAGCGGGTAGATGCGACGCTGACGAAATAGCCCGGTAGGGCCTGCCGGGTGAGCAATGATGTGACGTAGATCGACGCATTTAATGCACCCTGTCAGCCTACGGAGTTAGGAACTGTTTGCTATCTAATCAGTGTGTAATGACTGATTTGCCACTTTGGTGAACCTTTGTCTATAAAAGGAGGCACAAGGCAACCGTAGAAAGGGTTGGCTAATCCTCCCCCTCACACACTCATACGCGCGTAGCCGTTTTCGCCATCAATCCACCAAAGCAGGAGTAGGGTTTTACTCGTCACGGTGGCCCAAACCTGGGTAAAGACTGCCTATGTGATCTCTGTCGTGTTGTTCCATGCTCCTCTGCTCTTTCTGCAACGTGGCATCCCCCCGACGAACCAGCAAGGGGCTCTTGGTCCCATAGGTAGCCGTGGTTTCCCGCGACAGATGGTGCCCTATATAAAGTGAATGCGTCTGTCTCTAATACATAACCCCAAAATGATAGTGGCAAATCGATAAGAGACATCATAGAACGCACCATATCTAATAAAGTACGATTACGACGTCCGGACACACCATTACACTATGGTCTTCCATGTGGCGTGAGTTGTGAAACAATTCGACATTGTATTAAATTCATACCAAACTCGTAACTTAAATATTCACCTCCACGATCAGATCATAGAAATTTAATTTTTTTGTTACAATGATTTTCTACTCCACTTTGAAACTCTTTGAACTTTTCAAATGTTTCAGACTTGTGTTTAATTAAGTAAATATACCCATATCTACTCAAATCATCTGTGAAGGTAAGAAAATAATGATATTGACTGCGTGCTTCAACACTCATCAGACCACATACATCTGTATATATTATTTCCAATAAGTCACTAGCCCGCTCCATTTTTCTGGAAAACGGGGTTTTCGTCATCTTACGCATAAGGCATGGTTCACATGTATCAAATGATTCATAATCAAGTGATTCCAAAAGTCCATCAGCATGGAGTTTCTTCATGCGCTTTACACCAATATGACCTAAGTGGCAGTGCCACAAGTATGTGGTACCATCATCATTAACGTTGCATCTTTTGGCATCAATATTAGGAATATGTGTATCACTACGATCGAGATTCAATAAGAATAAACCATTCACAAGGGGTGCAGGATCATAAAAGATATTATCCATATAAATAGAACAAACATTATTCCGTGACTTAAATGAATAGCCTTCTCGAAATAAACAAGATCCAGATATGATGTTCTTGCTCAACGCAGGCACCAAATAACAATTATTTAGGTTCCTAACTAATCCCGAAGGTAAACGTAGAGGTAGCGTGCTAACGGCGATCACATCAACCATGGAACCATTTTCGTTGTGCATCGTCACCTCGTCCTTAGCTAGTCTCTGTTTGCTCCGCACCTCATGTTTCGAGTTACAAATATTAGCAACCAAACCAGAATCAAATACCTAGGCGCTAGTTTGACCTTTAGTACGGTACACGTCAGTAACATGTATATCACATATACCTTAATGACTTTGCCAGCCTTCTTACCTGCCAAGTACTTGGGGCAGTTCCTCCTCCAGTGGCCCTTCCCCTTGATATAGAAGCACTCAATCTCGGGTTTGGGTCCAGCCTTGGGTTTCTTCACTAGAGCGGCAACTATCTTTCCATTCTTCTTGAAGTTCCCTTTCTTTCGCTTGGGCTTATTGACCATCAATACTTGATGCTCTTTCTTGATTTCTACCTTCGCGGCCTTAAGCATTGCGAAGAGCTCAAGGATCATTTTCTCCATCCCTTGCACATTATAGTTCATCAAAAAGACCTTTTAGCTTGGTGGAAGTGAATGAAGAACTCTATCAATCGCTACTTCATCCAGAAGATTAACTCCCAACTAATTCAAGCGGTTTTGGTACCCAGACATTCTGAGTACATCTCCCAGCTAAAGAGATTGTCGGAGGTGTCATACCTCTCAGCTCGGGCTTGAGCCTGAAACACCAATTTCAGCGGCTGGAACATCTCATATGCTCTGTGGTGCTCAAAACGTCTTTGGAGCTCCGGTTCTAAGCCGTAAAGCTTGGCGCACTGAACTATTGAGTAGTCATCAGAACATACCTACAAGACGTGCATAACATCAGCAGGTGAGCCTTGAGGGGGTGCATTAAGGACATAAGACTTCAGTGCAACAGTGAGGATAATCCTCAAAATACGGACCCAGTACACATAGTTGCTTCCATCATCTTTCAACTTTTCTTTCTCTAGGAACGCATGAAAATTCAGGGGAGCTACAATGCGAGCCATTGATCTACAACATATTTTGCAAAGACAATTTAGACTATGTTCATGATAATGGGTTCAGTTAATCAAATTACTAGTTAACTCTGTCTTAAGTCAACATCCCTCAAGGTGTCTAAGTGTTCACGCGATCCATATCAACCAACCCATATTTGATCATCACGTGAGATGGGGTGGTCATCAACAGTGAACATCTCCATGTTGATCATATCTACTACATGACTCATGTTTGACCTTTCGGGCCTCCGTGTTATGAGGCCATGTTTGTACATGCTAGGCTCGTCAAGTTTAACCCAATGATCCCGCATGTGTAAAACTAGCATACACCTGTTGTATGTGAACATAGAGTCTATCACACGCGATCATCACAAGGTGCTTCGAAACGAAGAACTTTTGCAATGGCGCATACTTAGGGAGAACACATTTATCTTGAAATTAAATGAAGGGATCATCTTATAAATCTACCATCATCCTAAGAAAAATAAGATGCATAAAAGATAAACATCACATGCAATCAAAATATGTGACATGATATGGCCATTATCATCTTGTGCTTTTGATTTCAATATCTGAAGCACCGGCATAATCTCCATCATCACCGGCATGACACCATGATCTCCATCATCATGTCATCACGTGGTCGTCTCGCCAACTATTTCTTATACAACTATTGCTAACGCATAGCGATGAAGTAAAGCAATTACATGGCGTTATTAGTTGATACACATGTCATACAATCAATTAAAGACAACCCTATGGCTCCTGCCGGTTGCCGTACTCATCGACATGCAAGTCGTGAACCTATTATAGAACATGATCATCTCATACATTAACATATATCACATCACATTTTGGCCATACCACATCACAACATGCCGTGCAAAAACAAGTTAGACGTCCTCTACTTTGTTGTTGCAATTTTTACGTTGCTACTAGGGCAAACTATAAGAATCATTCTTATCTATACAAAACCACAACGGTGATATACAAGTTTACTTTTAACCATCTACAAGGACCGCCTTCGCCAAATCAGATTGAACTAAAGTGGGAGAGACAGACACCCCCAAAGCCACTTTTATGCAATACAAGTTGCATGTCAAACAGTGGAACCGGTCTCAGGTGTGTGGCAATGTAAGGTTGGTCTGAGCCACTTTATCCCACAATACCGCGGAATCCAAACAAGGGAAGGGAAGTAAGCAATCTAAACATCAATGCCCACAACTTCTTTGTGTTCTACTAGTGCTGATGGGGAATGTTACATGAAAATCAAAAAAATTCCTACGAACACCCAAGATCTATCTATGGAGATGCAAAGCTACGAGAGCGGAGTCTGTCCCTGATGCAGGTGGGCCCCTTCTACTTCTTGAGCGTGCGTTGATTTTTTCCTTGAACATGAAAGAGTGATGCAGCAAAGTAGAGATAAGTATTTCCCTTAGTTAAGAACCAAGGTATCAATTCAGTAGGAGGCACAAGCCTGTCCCCAATATATGCACGTACACAAACTAACAAACACTTGCAAACAACGAGAAAATGGGTTTTCAATCCCTTCACGGTCACGAACAAGAGTGAGATCTAATAGAGATAGGCATAAAAGATAAACAAAAGAGCAAACTAAAGTAGATATAAATAAATTTCAGCAAGGTATTTTTGGGTTTTTTGGTTTATAGATCTAAAAAATATATAATGGAAAATAGACCCGGGGGAAATAGGTTTCACTAGAGGCTTGTCTCTTGAAAGTAAACATACGGCGGGTAAACAAATTACTGTTGAGCAATTGATAGAAAAGCAGATAGTTATGATGATATCTAAGGCAATGATCATGAATATAGGCATCATGTCCGTGACAAGTAGATTGACTCCTGCCGACATCTACTACTATTACTCAACACATCGACCGCTATCCATCATGCATTTAGAGTATTAATTTCATAAGAACGGAGTAACGCTTTAAGTAAGATGACATGATGTAGAGGGATAAACTCAAGCAATATGATATAAGCCCCATCTTTTTATCCTTGATGGCAACAATACAATACGTTCCTCGCTACCCCTTCTGTCACTTGGTAAGGACACCACAAGATTGAACCAAAAACTAATCACCTCTCCCATTGCAGGAAAAACCAATCTAGTTGGCCAAACCAAACTGATAGTTCGAAGAGAAATAGAAAGATATCTTAATCATGCATAATAGAGTTTAGAGAAGACTCAAATAATATTCATAGATAATCTGATCTTAAATCCACAATTCATCGAATCCCAACAAGCGCACCGCAAAATAATATTACATTGGATAGAACTCCAACAACATCAAGGAGAACATTGTATTGAAGATCAAAGAGAGATAAGAAGCCATCTAGATACTAGCTATGGACCCGTAGTGTCGGGACCCCGATTCTAAGTCACACCGATCTAGCATGTAACACCTCATATCACTTTGCGGCCTCACGCACGGTATCCCCATGGGTGTCGCCTTACCATGGCCCGGGACCGTTTGCGCCTTTTGGCTCACGTATATGATAGTGTCGCTAGCATCCATATGACAGAGAACCCGGGCCGACATGGCTAGTCGTGAACCCAAAGCGGCACTAACCTATGGGAACAGGCATACATGATTCACATCGAGCGTGTCGGTCAGCAGCGTGTGAATCCGGGCTGTAGCACTGGGCTAACAGGACTCCGGGGAACCCGGGCTGTAGCAGGCTAGGCAGGACTCCAGATGTCTCCGCGTGACATTTCCCCGAAGGGACAGACACAGGAACGAAGTGAAACACATGCCGGCTAGTCAAGTGTCCTGAACAGTAGTGCTGGGCTAGCAGGACTCCAGTGAACTGGGCTGTAGCGGACTACTATGGCTCAAGGAAGCACTAGACTACATTTCCCCATAAGAGAGGCTGCCAAGGACAAACAACTAGATTGTCGGATCCCACACATAGCAATACACGTCACACGTACGCATAACATGCAAGTATGTGAGGTACAACATGGCATCACAACATAAGGCAACTCAAATAGATAAAAGCTCAGAAGAGCCACATAGCATAAATACAAACAGGGGTCACATGACCCATCATTCAGAGCATACAAGCAACAAGCGGAAGCATTACATGTCTGAGTACAGACAACTACAAATGAAAAAGGCCGAGAAGCCTGACTATCTACAAGTCCCTCCAAGGTACAAGATCGTAGCTGAGCTAACAAGCTATTCGTCAAAGTCCAAGCGGTACTATTAGTGAGACAGATGTCTCATCTGCAAAACGTAAATAAAGCAAACGTGAGTACAAGGGTACTCAGCAAGACTTACGTCAGATCCTATCATACATGCATTTGTATCAAGAAGGTAATGTGGGGTTTAGTTGCAGCACGCCAGCTTTGACTCAGTGGCTATCCTGTTCTACGACTATGAGAAACTCCTTTGAGGTGAGGCAGCGCACACGAGTCCACTAATCACCACATCAATACACTACTCTGGATTCATCCCCGTCTCTCCTACGAGAAGGCCATCCATAGCACTCACACTTATCTTGAGCATTTTAGAGTATCCACTTTAAGTTTTCTATGTACCACGTAAGCATCCAAGAAGTCCATAACCGAGGACACGGCTATTCGAATAGATCATGATAACCCTGCAGGGGTGTACTTCATCACACACGCTCTCACCACTTATCACCATGTACACGTCATGTACCTCGGCAACCTTCAAGCGGAAGCCTGGTGAGGGTGTCGGCCACGACCTAACTAACCACGCAAGACTCTAATCCAGGTTTATCACCTATTTGGGTTCCATCCACAAGGAGATCCGGCTGGGGTGTCGCTCACGGCCCCAAACGATGTGAGCAGGGTTCCCAAGCCCACCATCCGGGTGCCACTTGGTACACCGTGCCACCGGTGCCTAGTCTGTCCCGAGCCCACCCTGCCGGGTGCCACTCGGTAGAAAAATAGCACTACCTACAAACACCAGAAACTAGTTGCGACTCCTGGACAGAGATCAAGTTGATTAATAAGTCGAGAGAGCTTGGAGCGCCGGGAGCCCAATGTGTGGTAGTAGCTAGTCATTGGACAACTTACACAGAACTCAGTTCTTAAGGACGGTCCCAATGAGACAACCCACCATGTACTCCTACATGGCCTCTCAACGCTACCTTTACCAAATCGTGTTCACACGCTTAACTCTTAGCATCAGAACAAAGCATAACACTCCAATCCATTCCCAATGAATCGGACCTGACACAACTCTAAGCAGTAGCAAGCATGGCATGGTGGAAGCATAACATGGCTCAATCAACTCCTACACATGCTAGTGGGTTTGAACTATTTACTATGGCAATGACATGTCATGCAGAGGAATGGGTTCAACTACCGCAACAGAAAATAGCAGTTGAATCGTTGTTGTCCTAATGCAATAAAGAGAGCAGGAGCGAGAGAGTAGGATTGTATCGAAATGGACAAGGGGGGGGGTTTGCTTGCCTGGTAGATCAACAGAGGGGCACTGCTCCACTGATAGGTACTCTCGAACACTTTTCGGAGCAGGACCTATCGAGAAGGAACGGTGTCGGAAATCAAACACAGGCATATGCAACATTATGATGCATGAACATGGCATGAAGATGTGATGCTGTTTGAGCTAATGCAACTAGTATTCAAATTGAATGAAGTCCATTTGAACCAAGGGTTAGAATGCAACTCCAAAATAAGCTCTTAAATATGCCATAAGTGTGTTTTCACATATACAGCATGCATAGGTTGGTTTGTCATGCATGAAAATGGTACAGATGGATAGATTGAATTTTTCTGATAATTTTTCATATATAAATTATTTCAATCTGAGCTACGGTTGAATTTCTATGAATTTTTGAAGTTTATATCATTTTCTGGAATTTCCTGATTTATTTTAATACCAGAAAAGGATATATTGTGTCAGCATGACGTCAGCGTGACGTCAGTGAGTCAACGGGTCGGTCCAGGTCAAACCTGACCAGTGGGACACATATGTCAGTGTCTAAACTAAGTAATCTAGTTTAGTTAGTGGCCTCGGGCCCACATGTTAGTATCAGGTTAATTAACAGAGGGTTAATTAATCCTAACTACTAATTAGGGGGCGCCGGGGCCCATCTGTCATTGAGAGAGAGGGGGGGAGGTCAACCCGGCTGTGGTCAACCCACGCCGGTCAAAGGTCAGCGGTCGCCGGCGTTTAGCCGCCGGCGAGCCCGAATACGGCGGGGCGCTGTGGGTTTTGCCTACAGGGGGCCATTTGGCGCGCGTTGTGCAGCTACGGGATGCGGGCGCTCGTACGCATCCAACTGTGGTGGTGGCGCGGCCAGGGAGTGGCCGGAGTGGCGCCGGCGACGACGAGTACGGCGGCTGGAGTTCGGTGAAGATGGATAGCGTGCTACGGTGCACGGGAGGACGAGTGGGTAAGTGTTCTGGGTTCCTGGGAACGCGCTAAGGACGAAAACATGCTCTGACGCGACGTTTGTGGGCTCTAGCCACGGCGGCGACATGGCCGGCGGCGAGCAAGCTTTCGGGCAGGGTGGTGGAGCTAGCTAGGGCGCAAATTAGGCAACGGGGCATGGGGGAAACGGTGTAGAGGCTCACCGCAGTTCTTCTGGTGCTGCTGGCGAGGCAGGGGAGGCACGGGGTCCGGCGAATCGACGATGAAGTCGCCGGCGGCCGCAGGTTGAAGAAGAGCTCGAAGGCGACGCTGCAGGGATTCCCGAGGCGCGTGACTTGACGGAGAGGTAGCCGGCGATGTGGCGGAGCTCCTGGGCGCAGCGGCAGGGCGAGGGGTGGCCGGTGGCCGTGGTGGTGCTCGTCGGTGGTGGCGGGCGCGTTCGGACGTGAGAGAGAAAGCGAGGGAGAGGAGAGGAGAGGACCGGGGGAGAGGGAGAGGGGTACGGGGCGTCGTGGCGACGTCCGGGCATTCCAGGGCGACGAGGAGGACGCCAGGCAGGCAGCTGCGTGCCGGCGCGCACGGCGTCGGGCACGGCTTCCCCTCTGCCTACTGGCAGGAGGAGGAAGACGGCTATGCCCCTGGTGGGCTGGGCCAGAGCAGAAATGGGCCGGCCAGAGGCGCCAGGTAAGAAGCCCAGGTAAGTCTCTCTCCCTTTTCTGTTTTCTTTTCTATTTTTCTGACATTTGTTTTGATTTAATAAAAATACTAAACCAATTTATTTTCTTCTGAAAATTAATGTAGGAACTTAATTGGATTATTCCAAAGCCCCACAGTATAAATCAGAATTATTGGAAAATATTTCATATATAATACAATATTTCCCCAATGCAAATAATTACTGGATTAACTCAAATGGCCAAAAATAAATACTTCTGAGCTCCCAAAAATATTGGTTGGGATTTTACCTCTGGCCAATATTTTTAGAGAAAATCAGGAACATTTTCTTGGGCCAAATTGAAACAATTTTTATCTCGGTCATTTCCAGAAATGATTCTGAGGGTTTTACAAATCCTCATTTCAAATTTAAATGGAATTTAAACATGATGCACACATGAAGGGCTAACCTAGGTCATACCAGAACTAGGGATGTGACACGTAGGTCTGTGGTAAACTGCTCACGCTTCATCGGAAGGGGGGCAAGGTTGATGTAGAGGCCCTCTGTGATCAATCCCACTCCGGTAGGGGACCGAAATAGGCCCCGGGAAAGGATTTCATGGGAACAAAGGCTTGTGGTGGTGAAAAAGTATTTTGGTGCATGCTTCTGATGTTGGTGGAATGTTTGAGAATATATAGCACTGGAATTAGGGTTTTAGGACTCCCAAGGGTTCCACAAGCCCTCAGGGTGCGCCCTAGAGGCTTGTGGCATCCTCGGGACTCTTCTGGCCCTCTCTCCATGTCACGTAGGTGTCTTCTGGTCCAAGAAAAATCATCGTAAAGTTTAGATGCATTGGACATGTATCAAGCATCCCCAAGCTTAATTCATGCTCGTCCTTGGGTAGGTAAATGATAAAAACAGAATTTTTGATGTGGCATGCTACCTAACATATTTTTCAATGCAATTTTCTTTATTCTGGCAAGAATATTCAGATCCATAATATTCAAAACAGAAGATAAATATTGACATAAAAACAATAATACTTCAAGCACACTAACAAAGCAATCATGTCTTCTCAAAATAACATGGCCAGAGAAAGTTATCCCTACAAAATCATATATTATGGCTATGCTCCATCTTCATCACACAAAGTATTTCATCATGGAGAACCCCGATGACAAGCCAAGCAATTGTTTCATACTTTTGGCGTTCTCAAACTTTTTCAACTTTCACGCAATACATGACTGTGAGCCATGAATATAGCACTATAGGTGGAATAGAATATGGTGGTTGTGGAGAAGACAAAGAAGGAGAAGGTCTCACATCAACTAGGAAAATTAATGGGCTATGGATATGCCCATCAATTGATATCGATGCAAGTGAGTAGGGATTGCCATGCAATGGATGCACTAGAGCTATAAGTGTATGAAAGCTCAAAAAAAAACTAAGTGGGTGTGCATCCAACTTGCTTGCTCACGAAGACCTAGGACAATTTGAGGAAGCCCATCATTGGAATATACAAGCCAAATTATATAATCAAAAATTCCCACTAGTATATGAAAGTGACAAAATAGGAGACTCTCTATCATGAAGATCATGGTGCTACTTTGAAGCACAAGTGTGGAAAAAGGATATCATCACCGTCCTCATTATTTTTTGTTTGGGCTTCTTTGGCCTCTTTTTTTAAGTCCGGAGACTCATCCCAACTTGTGAGGGAATCATAGATTCCATCATCCTTTCCTCACATGGGACAATGCTCTAATAATCATGATCATCTGTCGGTGCACAAAAGTAGGGGCTGTCTTTTGTACCCCTTTACTTGTGCGCGGACAGTTAGAGCCGCGCCTGCAGCCATACCTAGCGGGGTAGAGGAAGCAGAAGCACAAGGCAACCAAAAAAACACCAAGACCAGAGACACAAAGAGCAAGAGGGCGAGGTGGACTCCCCCGGCAAGACCCTTCCCGGGGCGGCCTCCGCAGCCCCGGAAAGAGCCTTGCTGGGGCAAGTTGCCCAATGCCAATAGAGCGCGCCACCCTTGAGCCCAATGGTTCCAACACCATCAACCACATTGGAACCAAGGCACACAAGATCGGATGAGGACCAGAAGATGATGATCCTCGGCAAGATCCTTGCCGAGGAAATCCACGAGACCCCTGGCAAGATCCTTGCGGGGACGACCACGATGCCAAGGCAAGACCCTTGCCGGGGCCCCGGTAGACCCTTGCCGAGGACACCTGTGGGGCCACAGCCAGGCCCACGTCTGCCAAGACCCCACCGCCGTTTCCATACAGCCGCCAGGCCAACCATCCAGGCAGGCACCTGCGTGGCGAAGCGCGGCCTCCAGGCAAACTCAGCAAGCACCTATGTGGTGGCATGCAGATCTTCATGAAGACCCTACCACCATGCCATCTCAGCAGCCTGCCAGCTAACATGGTGCTGCATGCCTCATCAGCTCGGACGCGGGTCAGAACGAGACGGAATGGCGACGGATGGGACGGGCCTCGTTACCGTCCCCAATAAAGCAACGGGACACCTAAGAGGCACATTTAATGTGCCTTGTCCCGTAATGACAGGCGATAAGCTTGTACACTATTTACCTTTCCACCTCCTGTTTGCCACTTAGCGACCCCTTTTTGACTATAAAAGGAGGCCCGAGGCGTACTGGAGAAGGATTTAGATCTTTTGTACTACGCACGCACCGCAGCTAGTTTGGAAGCTCAAGAACACTCAAATATACACCAAAGCAGGACTAGGGTATTACGGATCCTTGCGGCCTGAACCTGGGTAAACGATCTTTGCGCTGGCTACTAGACCCGCTCTTTGCACAACCCCGCGCCCACCAACCGTAGAAGGGATCCCAGTGATCCCATAGGTGTCGTTCCCACATACATCATCACACTTTTATTTATCTACAACTCAAGAATTACAACTCGACACTAGAACAAAATATGACTCTATATGGATGCCTCCTGTGGTGTACCGGGATGTCCAATGATCAAGCACTACTAGGGAAAAGCCTAGCAGCAGCGGGGGTTTTAGACCTATCAGTAGCGCGGGGTTATGCGCTACTGGTAAGGCGCTACAGCTAACATGTAGCAGTAGCGTGCCTCCTCCCATTCTACTGCTAAATCGACTTAGTAGTAGCGAGTTCCCGGAGGAACTCTACTGGTAATTAGTAGTAGCACTTCTCCCTGCCCGCGCTGCTACTATTATTTCGTATTTTATTTCTTTTTAATTTCATGTTGTATTCGTACACCTTTACACAAGTTTACATACAACAAGAATTTAGAAATTCTTTTTACATCATAATGAGTTATTACATCACGGGGTGAAAGAACCGTGTGGACTAGTTTCAAGTGGATGGACATCCACTTGAAACTAATCCGCGGTTCTTTCACCCAATGATATAATAAATATCATCATCATCATCATATCATTAGCAACTTATCATCATCATCATCATATCATTGGTCACTAGTCGTAATCACAAGTACTCCTCACATCATCAACTCTAACACATTGTATCACATAAAAAACATATTGTACCTCATAGGACCTACTACATTCTCTTAGGACCTACTATATTCTCTAAGGTAAAATAGCAAAAAACAAGATAGCCCCTGACTCTCCATTATGGAGAATGGAGATTATCCTATCTCCAATTCTTGCCTTTCGCTTAATGTTACTTCCAAGAACCTCCTTGCGAATGTCCAAACATTTTTTCCATTCTTTGATTAGCATGTGTTCACCGCTTTTAGAAATCCGATATGCACAGGTGAGCTCCTTAGATTCACCTGGCTGTATGTTCATAACTGCAAGGCGACCATTCTGATACATCAGATGAGGCACACAATTCATCGGGATTTCCTATTGAAAAACATAGTAATAACTTCATAGTTAGCAATGATGTACTAGTTTTAGAAGTATGCAAAAGATGCACGGATGTCGTAATAGTAAAAAATTTTACCAGGGTATCTCCATAGAAGTTAACGTGGTTCAACACGTGCACTAGTGGCATGTATAAACCATAATTTGGAGGAGTTAGATAATAGGTATTGTAATTCTCAAGAAAAGTACAATAAGCAATCAGATGACTTTTCTCCTTATAAGTTAATTCGGAGCCATCAGTGTAGTGGGTTTTGTCTACCATCTTCTGCACATTCTTTGAAGATTCAAAATAAGTTGTCAATGGAAATAAGCTGTCAACTATTTTGAAATAAACAATATAAATTAGTTCATAACTATGTTTGAGAAACTCACATTGCGGTAGAATCGGAAGCGTATCAACAAGGACCCAAATGTCCATATTGTCTTGCTCGATGTCAGGATTACCAAGATCCATGGTGACAATCATACCCTCATAAAAACCATACATTTTGCAAAGTGCTTCCAATTTTGGCAACCAAAATGGGTTACGCTCTGAGAATTGTATAGATTTACTTCAAAATCGATATCATGATGGGTCCTTAGGTGTATTTTCTTTGTTTCATAATTTTCATGGTCTTCAAAACCCATCCTCTCCAAGACATAGCGTCTTGCATGGCATGGGATAAGCTAGTCGAATTGTAAAAGATGAAAATTAGACGTTGAAATAGTTGAAGTCATGCTTAATTACGAAAAAAGCACTTGTCGTTGTTGCCTACTGTTTCAACATCGATGGTCTCCTCGAGCTTAAGGCTGAAGCGCCGATCTTCATCCAGCTCAACGAACCTGTCACACATACCTCGATCATCGTGGCACCAGTTGCACTCCCCCGGGAGACTGTCGTCGTCCGAGTACGACATTTCCTATGTTCATAATTCAAAGATTAAACTTGTACATATTCTAGCACAAGTCATGCTAGAATTCATGGAAAAATCCGGCATGACCTTTGCTAAAAAAAGGACATATCGAGCGCCTGAAATTTGCCGGAACGGAAATTAATCAACACTCCGGCAAAACATAGGCCACTCGGAGGTGTAACCAAAACATGAAATAATTGCTTAAACTAAAAAATAACAACAAATATGACATGTTCAACTAGTTCTATTAATTCAACTAGTTCTTACTAAATATAAACTTAGTATAAAAATAAAAAAAACTAGTTCTTTCTAAAAATAAAGTAGTTCAACTAGTTATTAATTTACTTACTATACTAGTTCAACTAAAACTTAACTAGTTCAACTAAAACTAAACTAGTTCTATTAATTCGACTCGTTCTTACTAAATATAAACTTACTATAAATAGAAAGAAACTAGTACATCTACTACTACTAATTAACATCTAACTACTACATCTACTACTAATTAACATCTACTACTGCTAATTATACAACTAGTTTACCATCACTACTAGTAATTAATATCCACTACTTCTAAAAATCATTATCTATGAACCCTAAATTAACATCTACTACTACTAAAATCATCTACTAACTAAGCAAAGAGAGAGGGGGTGCGGGAGGGGTGGGGGGCTTACAGAGGGAGGGACGGTGGCGGGGAGGTGCTCAGCGACGGAGGGGCGGCGAGGGCGGGCTCGGGATCGGGAGGCGGCGGTCCTGGGCGGCGGGCTCGGTCGAGGGCGGCGGCGGTGAGGTCGAGGGCGGTGAGAGTGTGGTCGAGAGCAGCGGCGGTGAGGTTGAGGGCGGGCTCGGGCGGCGGCGCTGAGGGCAGGCGCGCTCGGGCTCGGGCGGCGGTGACAGGAGTAGGGGAATAAGCCAGGAGGGAGGAGGACTTAGCGAAATTTTGAGCCGGGGGTGGTTAACTCGAACTAGCAGTAGCGCTCATATGGAAAATGCGCTATAGCTAACTTATCTATTGCGCGCTTCAGTGAAAATCGCTACTGCTAATGGAAGCAGTTATATCAAAAATATACATTGGTCATCATTGATCTTTTTGCGTATAATCTAAATAGTCAACATGAATCCTCACTGTACCCGTATAGCTACATGCGAGGATTCATATTGCAACCACAAATCATACACATATAGTTCAATGAAGACCAAGGGCTCGAGATAGGTTGAGAAGTAGCATATTTAAGGTGGTAAACACCTTGTTCGCTTAGCAGTATGGGACTAAACTTAATTAGTTGCGGTGATACTTAGCAGTAGTGTGTTTTGAAGAAAACCGCTGCTACTAAGTTCTTTAGCAGTAGCGCATCCATGGGAAGGGCGCTACTACTATATCTAGCCTGGGGGCAACACCGTGGCAATTATAGTAGTAGCGCTCTTTCACCTAGAGCGCTACTGCTACTTAGTCATTAGTAGCGCTCTTTTCTGAAGCTCGCTACTGCTAATTAGCAGTAGCGTTTGTTTTTAACCCGTGCTACTGCTAAGATTCTGTGTATAAGGTTTTCCCTAGTAGTGAAGAGTGACATGTATAAAAAATATGAACGGTGACCTTGCCACAAATACTATGCCAACTACATGATCATGCAAAGCAATATGACAATGATGGTTTGTGTCATAATAAACGGAACGGTGGAAGTTGCATGGCAATATATCTCGGAATGGCTACGGAAATGCCATAATAGGTAGGTATGGTGGCTCTTTTGAGGAAGGTATATGGTTGGTTTAATTCACCGGCGAAAGTTGCGCGGTTCTACAGAGGCTAGCAATGGTGGAAGGGTGATAGTGTGTATAATATTAATCCATGAACTCAACATTAGTCATAAAGAACTCAGATACTTATTGCAAAAATTTATTAGCCATCGAAACAAAGTACTACACGCATGCTCCTAGGGGGATAGATTGGTAGGAAAATACCATCGCTCATCCCTGACCGCCAATCATAAGGAAGACAATGAAAGAATAAATCATGATCCGATTTCAACATATAACGGTTCACCATACGTGCATGCTACAGTAATCAAAAACTTTAACACATGTATTTCTACCAATCCACAATTACTCACTAGCATGACAGTAATATAACCATTTTTATATCTCAAAACAAATGTAAGGAATCAAACTTCTCATATATTCAATGCTCTTTAGATGAAAGTTTTTATTATATCCCTCTTGGATGCCCATCATATTAGGACTAAATTCACAACCTAGGAAAATTACCATGTTGTTTAAAGACTCTCAGAATAATATAAGTGAAGCATGAGAGTTCAACAATTTCTATAAAATAAAACCACCGTTGTGCTCTAAAAATATATAAGTGAAGCACTAGAGCAAACTGCCTAGCTCAAAAGATATAAGTGAAGCACATAGAGTATTCTAATAAATTCACGATTAATGTGTGTCCCTCTCAAAAGGTATGTACAGAAAGGATGATTGTGGAAAACTAAAAATCAAAGACTCAAATCATACAAGCCGCTCCAAGCAAAACACATATCATGTGGTGAATAAAAATATAGCCTCAAGTAAATTTACCAATGGATTGAAGACGAAATAGGGGATGCCATCCAGGGCATACCCAAGCTTAGATGCTTGGTTGTCCTTGAATATTACCTTGGGGTTCCTTGGGCATCCCAATCTTAGGCTATTGCCACTCTATTTCCTTGTCCATCAAATCTTTACCCAAAACTTGAGAACTTCACAACACAAAACTCAACAGAAAACTCGTAAGCTCCCTTAGTATAATAAAATAAATCACCACTTTAGGTATTGTTGTGAACTCATTATAAATTTATATTTGTGTAATATCTTCTGTATTGTAACTTCTCCGTGGTTCATTCCCCCCGATACTACCCATAGATTCATCAAAATAAGCAAACTACACATAGAAAACAGAATCTGTCAAAAACAGAACAGTCTGTACTAATCTGAAAATTTCATATACATCTGTAGCTCCAAAAATTCCGAAAAATTATGAAATCCTAGGCTATTGGTATAGAAATCTTGTGTAGAAAAATCAGGATTTTATCATGCTTCTATGAATTTTAGAAATTCTGCTACTGGACGCAACAGTTTCTATTTTTCAGCAAGATCAAATTGACTATCACCAGAGACCATCGAGAAGGTCTTACTTGGATCAAACACTAATTAAAAAACAATTACTAAAGAGATAATAATGTGTATAGTCATAAAAATAGAAAATAAAATTATTGGGTTTTCTCGCAACAAGCGCTTTTCTTTAAAGCCTTTTAGCTAGGCATTGATAATTTTAATGATGCTCACATGAAAGACAAGAATTGAAGCACAAAGAGAGCATCATATAGCATGTGAAAATAACTTTTAAGTCTAACATACCTACTATTAATATGCATCTTATAAGCAAACAAATTATCAAGGGAACAAAAAACTAGAATATGCAAGGGAGAAGAATAAAGCATTGACAATCTCAACATAACGAGAGATAATTTAGTAACATGAAGATTTCTACAACCATATTTTCCCCTCTCATAATAATTACAAGTAGGATCATAATAAAATTGAACAATATAGCTATCACATAAAATTTTCTCTTCATGATCCACATGCATGCAAAGTTGACACTCTTCCAAAATAGTTGGATTATCATAAAATAAAGTCATGACCTCTCCAAGTCAACTTTTATCAAAAATTTCATAAGATTGATCATTCTCCAAAGTAGTGGGATCACTAATACCTAGAGTTGACACTCTTCCAAACCTACGTTCAATATTACCATGGACATATTCATCATGAGGTTTAAATAAATTTTCAAGATCATAAAAAGCATTATCACCCCAATCATGATCATTGCAATAAGTAGTGGACATAGCAAAATTAGCATCCCCAAGCTTAGGGTTTTTCATATTATTAGCACAATTGACATTAATAGAATTTACAATAACATTATTGCAATCATGATTTTTAGTCAAGGAGCTATCGTGAATCACTTCATTAATTTCTTCTTTTAGCACTTCATCACAATTTTTAGATTCACTAATTTCAAGCAAAACTCCATAAAGATAATCTAGTGCAATCAACTCACTAGCAATTGGTTCATCATAATTGGATCCTTTAAAAAGATTAGAATGTGGATGAGGATCGATAAATTTTTTGCTTCCTGATTTTCAATAAACACACATTATACCAAGCAAACGAGCAAACAGACCAAGTAAGACATAAAAGCAAAAGAAAAAAGGCAAATATTTTTGTGTTTTTCTAAAATACGTTTTAGAAGTGGGGAGAGGAAAACAAGAGGCAAATGACAAATAATGTAACTGCAAGAGATGAGAGTTTATGATAGGAACTTGGTAGGCGTGATGTAGAACCTCCCCGGTAACGGCGCCAGAAATTCTTTCTGCTACTTCTAGAGCTTGTGTTGACTTTTCCCTTGATGAGGAAAGGGTGATGCGGCAAAGTAGAGATACATATTTCCCTTAGTTAAAAACCAAGGTATCAATCCAGTAGGAGGCACAAGCAAGTACCCAGTATATGCACCTACACAAACTAACAAACACTTGGGCACAACACGAAAAGGGGTTGTCAATCCCATCACGGTCTTTAACAAGAGTGAGATCTAATAAAGATAGGGATAAAAGATTAAAAAAAAGGGCAAACTAAAGTAAATATAAATAAATTGCAGCAAGGTATTTTTGGGTTTTTTGTTTATAGATCTGGAAATATATGATGGAAAATAGATCCAGGGCCATAGGTTTCACTAGAGGCTTCTCTCTTGAAAGAAAATATACGGTGGGTAAACAAATTATTATTGAGCAATTGATAGAAAAGCGGTTAGTTATGATGATACCTAAGGCAATGATCATGATTATAGGCATCACGCCTGTGATAAGTAGACCGACTCCTGCCTGCATCTACTGCTATTACGCCACACATCGACCGCTATCCAGCATGCATCTAGAGTATTAAGTTCATAAGAACGGAGAAACGCTTTAAGTAAGATGACATGATGTAGAGGGATAAACTCAAGAAATATTATATAAACCCCATCTTTTTATCCTTGATGGCAACAATGCAATATGTTCCTCGCTACCCCTTCTGTCACTAGGTGAGGACACCAGAAGATTGAACCCAAAACTAAGCACCTCTCCCATTGCAAGAAAAACCAATCTAGTTGGCCAAACCAAACCGACTGTTCAAAGAGAAATACAACGATATCTTAATGATGCATAAAAGAGTTCAGAGAAGACTCAAATAATATTCATAGATAATCTGATCATAAATCCACAATTCATCGGATCTCAAAAATGCACCGCAAAATAATATTACATCGGATAGAACTCCAAGAACATCAAGGAGAACATTGTATTGGAGATCGAAGAGAAAGAAGAATCTATGTAGGTACTAGCTATGGACCCATAGGTCTACAATAAACTACTCACGCTTCATCAGAAGGGCAGCAAGGTTGATGTAGAGGCCCTCCGTGATCGAGTCCCCCTCCAGCTTGGTGCCGGAAAAGGCCCCAAGATGAGATCTCACGGGAACAGAGGCCTGGGACGGTGGAAAAGTATTTTGGTGGATGCTTCTTATGTTGAGGGAATATCTGAGAATATATAGCACTGGAATTAGGGTTGGAGGACTCCCGAGCAGCCCACAAGCCCTCAGGGCGCCCCCCTAGGGCGCGCCCTAGATGCTTGTGGCCTCCTCAGGACTCTTCTGGCCCTCTCTCGAAATCACGTAGGTGTCATCTGGTCGAAGAAAAATCCGTTTTATTCGGTCTGGACTCCGTTTGATATTCATTTTCTGTAAAACTCAAAAACAAGGAAAAAATATAAACTGGCACCGGGCTCCGGGTTAATAAGTTAGTCCCCAAAATAATATAAAATAACATACTAATGCATATAAAACATCCAAAATAGAATATATTTAATAGCCTGGAACGATAAAGAATTATAGATACATTCGAGATGTATCAGCCCCACTCTGGAACCTTCTAGAACTTTCCTAGTATAATACCGAAAATACCTAAACTTTTTCTGGAACCCCGAAAACAACTTTCCATGTAAGAACCTCTACCTTCGGACTATTCCGAGGCTCCTCGTGATATCCCGGATCCCATCTGGTACTCTAAACAACTTTCCGACTTTGCACCATTAATATGTCAATAGTACCCTAGCGCTACCGAGCGCTAAGCATGCGACCCTACGGGTTCGGGAACATGCAGACATGTCCGATACTCCTCTTGGATCAATAATCAATAGCGAGACCTGGATGCCCATATTAATTCCTACATATTCAACGAACAACTTTATCGGTTGAACCATGATGTCAAGGATTCAGTCCATCCCATATGCAATTCCCTTTATCCGGTGATATGTTACTTGCCCTAGATTTGATCGTCGGTATCTCCATACCTAGTTCTATCTCATTACTAGAAAGTCTCTTTACTTGTTCTGTAATACAAGATCCCATGACTAAAATCATTAGTCACATGAAGCTTCTTATGATGTTGCATTACCTAGAGGCTCAGAGATATCTCTCCGTGACACGGGGCGACAAATCCCAGTCTCGATCCATGCAACCAAACGAACACCTTAGGAGATAGCTATGGTGCACCTATATGAACACCCAATTATGAAGTGGCGTTTCATAGCACACAAAGTATTCCTTCAGTATCCAGGAGTAGCATGATCTCATGGTTGAAGGAACTGATACTTGACATGAAGAAAGCTATCGCAAATAACTAAACAATCTGATGCTAAGCTTACGGCTGGGACTGTCCGTCACATCATTCTCCTAATGATGTGATCCCATTACCAAATGACAACTCATGTTTATGGTTAGGAAACCATAACCATCTTTGATCAATGAGCTAGTCTAGTAGAGGCATACTAGGGACACGGTGTAGTTTATGTATTCACACATGTATGTAAGTTTCCGATCAATACTATTCTAGCAAACATTTATCATGAATGGGAAATATGATAATAACTATTTTATTATTGCCTCTAGGGCATATTTCTAACATAGAATTCAGGCAAGTTCAAGAAGAGTTGGTCCAAGAAGAAGGCTAAAGCAAAGGGCACGGAGATGGTAACCTTCGCCACTGCGCAGAAGTCAGGACCGGACTCGAAGACCATTTTCTATCATTGCAAGGAAACTGGTCACTGGAAGAGGAACTATAGCAAGTGGCTTGTTGAGCATGACAAGAAGGCCGGAACTGCTTCTTCGAGCAAAGGTACACTTGTTACATACGTTATAGACATTTACCAAGCTCACATACCTAGTAGCTCTTGGGTATTTGATACCAGATAGGTTGGTCATATTTGCAGCTCAGTGTAGGGGATGGTAAGATCTAGGCATGTGGCACAAGGGGATATTGACATTAAGGTCGACAACAAAGCAAGAGTTGTTGCATTTGAGGTCAGCACGATGCAGCTCCATCTTCCTTCTGGATTTATTTTGGAATTGAATAATTTTTATTACATTCCTGCACCTAGTTGGAACATTATTTCTGCCTCATGCTTGATGGGTCAGGGTCATGAATTCAATTTAAAGGACAATGGTTGTTCATTTTATTTGAATGGTATGTTCCATGGCTAAGAACCCATTGTTGATTGGCTATTTATATTGAATCTAGAAACGGAACCGGTCTATAATATAAATGTCAAGAGGCATAAGTCAAATGAGATAAATCTGACATACTTATGGCATTGCCATCATGAACACCTTAGTCTGAAACGTGTGAACAAGCTCCATAATTATGGACTCCTAACTTCGTCCGACTTCGGGTCGTTCGAGACATGTGTATCGTGCTTTCTCGACAAGATGACTAAGTCTCCTTTTGCAAAGAGTTGCGAGAGGGCGTTTGAGCTATTGGAACTGATACACAGTGATGTGTGTGGTCCGATGAGCACAGCTGCCAGAGGTGGCTATTAGTACTTTGTGACTTTTACCGATGACTTGAGTAGATATGGATATATCTATTTGGTGAGGCACAAGTCGGAAACTTTTGAAAAGTTCAAAGAGTTTCAGAACGAGGTTGAGATGGCAAGACTATAAAGCTTCTACGTTCTGATCATGGAGGTGAGTACATGAGCCAAGAGTTTGATGATTATATCAAAAGCCGAGGTATAGTACCTCAGCTCACACCTCCGGCTATGCCATAGAGAAATAGTGTGTCGTAATGGAGGAATAGGGCCTTGTTGTACATGGTCTGGTCTATGATGAGCAAATCAGATTTACCCTTATCATTCTAGGGATAGGCTCTAGAAAGTGCTGAAGGAAATATGCCCTAGAGGCAATAATAAAGTTGTTATTTATATTTACTTATATCATGATAAATGTTTATTATTCATGCTAGAATTGTATTAACCGGAAACTTAGTACATGTGTGAATACATAGACAAACATAGTGTCACTAGTATGCCTCTACTTGACTAGATCGTTAATCAAAGATGGTCTAGTTTCCTAACCATAGACATGAGTTGTCATTTGATAAACGGGATCACATCATTAGAGAATGATGTGATTGACATGACCCATCCATTATCTTAGCACTATGATCGTTTAGTTTATTACTATTGCTTTCTTCATGACTTATACATGTTCCTATGACTATGAGATTATGCAGCTCCCAAATACCGGAGGAACACTTAGTGTGCTATCAAACGTCACAACGTAACTGGGTGATTATAAAGAAGCTCTATAGGTGTCTCCAATGGTGTTTGTTGAGTTGGCATAGATCGAGATAAGGATTTGTCACTCTGATTGTCGCAGAGGTATCTGTGGGCCCTCTCGGTAATGCACATCACTATAAGCCTTGCAAGCAATGTAACTAATGAGTTAGTTGTGGTATGATCCATTACAAAATGAGTAAAGAGACTTGCCAGTAACGAGATTGAACTAGGTATGATGATACCGACGATCGAGCCTCAAGCAAGTAACACACCGATGACAAAGGGAACAATGTATGTTGTTATGTGGTTTGACCGATAAAGATCTCCATAGAATATGTAGGAACCAATATGAGCATCCAGGTTCCGCTATTGGTTATTGACCTGAGATGAGTCTCGGTCATGAATACAAGTTCGCGAACCCGTAGGGTCCACACGCTTAACGTTCGATGACGATATGTATTGTGAGTTATGTGTTTGATGTACCGAAGGTTGTTAGGAGTCCCGGATGTGATCACGGACATCACGAGGAGTCTCAAAATGGCCGAGACATAAATATTGATATATTGGAAGGTTATGTTTGGACACCGGAAAGGTTTCAGATAGGTTCGGACATTTTCCGGAGTACGGAGGGGTTACCGGAACTCCCCGGGGGTTTAATGGGCCTTCATGGGCTTTAGTGGAAGAGAGGAGGAGGAGGCAAAGTGGAGGGGCGCACCCCCCAAGACCAATCCGAATTGGGAGGGGGCCGGCCCCCCTTTCCTTCTCTCCCTCTTCCCTTTCCTTCCCCTCCTAGTCGGACTAGGAAAGGGAGGAACCTACTCCTAGTAGGAGTAGGATCCCCCCACTACCAGGGAAAACCTTATACACAGAAATTTAGCAGTAGTGCATGTCAAAAATGGGCGCTAGTGCTAAATAGCAGTAGCGTGCATGCGGAAACCGCGCTACAGATACAACAGTAGCAGTAGCGCGTGTACATGAAAAAACGCTACCACTAATATTCCCAATGCTAAAACGGTAGGCTACTCATAGCAGTAGCGGTCTTGGGAGAAACGCGCTACCACTAGGACATAAGTAGTAGTGTGTTTCGTGTGGAGAGTGCTACTACCAATGGAAATAAAATAAAATAAAATAAAATAACAAATGGAAAAGTAAATGGAAAAGAAAGAAATAGAAAAAGGAAAAAGGAAAAATAAAATGTAGAGGAAAATAAATGAAAAAGCAAAAAAGGAGAAAGGTGTAGCAGTAGCGTCTGTTCGTAGGAGGCGCTATAGCTAACGTAGTTGCAGCACGTTTCCTAGACCCCCGTTGTAGAAAAAGAAAAGGAAATAAGAAATATGAAGGAAATTACATAGCTATAGCAGTAGCCCATTTCGTGAAATCGCTATAGCTAACTTAGCTATAGCTCGTTTCACGAAAAGCGCTACCGCTAAGTTTGACTTAACCAAAAAACCGCCCCCCGGCCACCACTTATCCCCCAAATCCCTCGCCCCACCTCGCCGCCGTCTGCCCGATTCGCCGTCGCCCCACTTCGCCGCCATCTCCTGCCGACGTCGATGCACCCGGAGCCACCAGAACCGCGCACTGCCGATGCCAACGGAGTCGCCCCCAACGCCACCGGAGCCACGCGGCCTCATCAACGCCACCGGAGCCGCAGTCGACGCCACCGGATCCTCCATCGCCACAACTGCCTCCCTCGCCGTCACCAGAGACGCCCCTGCCTCCCTCGCCGCCACTGCCTCCCGCGCCACCACCAGAGCCATCCTCTGTAAGCCCCCACCCCTCCTCTCTCTCTAAATTAGTTAGGTTAATTTAGTTAGGAAAAGAATTTAGTTAGGTTAATTTAGTTAGGAAAAGAATTTAGATAGGGCTTTGACAGAGATTCCCCTCCCTCCCTCGCCACATCTGCCTCCCTCATCGTAGGAAAAAATTGTATATGCTTAACCAGGGCTTTGACAGAGATGCCCCTGCCTTCGTTGCCACATCCGCCTCCATCTATATTTGGTTTTTGAATTGAGTTTCAGAGAGCATGAGATTTGTGTAGATTTTCTTGAAGTGTCAAACACTAGGAGATACAAATTTGAAGTGGTCATGATATATGAAAAATCTTCAATTGTGTTTGCTCATTGATCATAATCGACATTGAAGTGGTTCGATTGTGCCCAAGTGGCCTTTTGTTGTTTCCAGGGAATGAAGCCGAGTGGCCTATGTTTTGCCGGAATGTTGATTCATTTCCGTTCCGGCAAAATTCAGGTTCTCGATTTGTCCACTTTTTAGGAAAGGTCATGCCGAAATTTTCCGTGATTGTTGCAATGGGTGGGTCCTGTTGTGGCCAAAGAGTCTGCTTCATCTGGAGGCGGCCGGGAGCACACCCATGAGCATGCAGCCTCAGCAAGGTATGAACATCAGCACCCCACCTACCCAATTAGCGTCGGGTGTCGAGTTGGGTGATAGCGGACGGGGTAAGGAGGAGGCTCCATTAGTCGCTGATGACGTCGCCATGGATGAGGATGAGGACGACCATGGCGCTGAATAGTATGTCTATACTGGCGCTTCCTCACGGTTTGAGCGTCATGAGTCGGTGCCTGAATTTCCGTCTCAACGTATTATGGACGACCTTCCGGTAGTAAAGAAGTCTAGGAAGAGAGCGAGGAAAGGCAAAAAAGCTGGTTCTATGATCCAGCCGCCTCAGCAGCCTCGGCTTCAGGACTGTATAGATATCCCCGATGCGGACAAATGGCATATCCCCAGTCAACCAATCCTACCTGCAACAGCGCTACGGGTCAGATTTGGCGATCTAAGGAGACTTCATGACGATGTGCTGCGGGTAGTGAAAGGCCTCATCGCCTCGAAAGATCCAGGATACCCACTCTACGTGGTTAACGTTCCGCGGCAAATGTCGTACATCGACAACTTCCCCGCGGATAAGTTCTTCCTCCGATTCGATTACATATTCGACATGTTTCACGTGAAGAAGCTGGATTTTACATTTGTCCGCCTTTATGCCTTGCACATGAACTACATCATCGGGGTTGACCAAATATCTCATATCTGTGTCGTTGACCCGTAATACATGCACGAGGGCTTCTTGGGAGTCTGCGCAAAGCACCGTGAATACACGAGGGATTACATTGTCAGTTTCATGCTCGCCAATAAGGACAAGGAGGCAATTCTCGTGCCTTATCATCCCGTGTAAGTCATCCGCGCTGCTATCCTTCCTTCGATTTCAATCATTCATTTGCACGGTGGAGGCTGATTAATTTGAGGTGTACTTATTTTGCGCAGCGGCGGGCGCGCCGTCCTCATCATCCTCTACCCCCAATTCTCCCACGCTCTTTACTTGGACTCATCGAAGAACATTCACAAAAATGATTACACCCACATCAAGGATGTTCTCGACAGTGCTATGTTTTACTACCAAGCAAGGGGTGGAGAGGTCAGGGACAAGAAGAGAAGGGGCGGCAGGGTCGCCTTCGGCCATAAGACCGACTTCTGCTGCATCC
Organism: Triticum urartu; assembly: GCF_003073215.2. NCBI lineage: Eukaryota > Viridiplantae > Streptophyta > Magnoliopsida > Poales > Poaceae > Triticum > Triticum urartu. Next base: position 382,581,989 of record NC_053025.1, on the reverse strand, counting down.
AGCAACCGAACGATTCTATTAATGATGGATTCTATGTCCTACACCACATGATGGAGTACATACGGGATCACCAGAACCTTCGCATGTCACCTAGATCCGGCGATGCTCATATTCTGCAATGGGCAAAGGACATAGGAGATATCGAGGATCATCGACTTCGAGCTGAGTTCTATAACATCCAGCGTGAACTTGCCCAAATCATCATGGAGGAGGTCGTCGGAAAAACAGGGATGTTCTACGGAGAAGGACAAATGTCGCGGGAAGACGTCCGAACATGGATAGCCTCTCAACATCTCGACATGAAGCCTTTCACTAAGCTCGAGGACTATCTCCCTGACTTGGATGGATGGAACGACATGTTGGAGTGATTGTCGATATATGACAATGTGTCCGTTTAGTACATACTTTCTGTATGACAAAACTTTGAGTTATGCACGGTGAAACGTTATTTGTGACATAATTAAACCGTCCTCCTCCTCAACTAGCGAAAATCACTCTAGTTAGAGCATTTTGGGGTACGATGAACTTTGTTACTTATGCTTATGATATGTTGTTTCTATTTTTGCCAAGTCTGTCTCTTTCTGTTGCTCAACTATATATGTTGCATATCATCGACTCATGTGATGATGCAGGTGCATAGATCATAGATGGCGAAGAAGTGCTACACCAGGAGTATATATACGACAAGTGGCCGAAGTGTCAGGCCTAGGTGTACCGGTTTCCGGTTTCCGAGCGACAGGCAGTAGTTAGTTTAGGTTCATGCTAATGTGAGAGAGGGATACGAACTCATGCACTCAAAGTGATAGCTCTTCTTGCGTATATCATTGTTTAGATGGATGACGATGTATTTGCAAGTAATCGAGACTTGTATCGCTATTTTCGAGATGATGACGAGAGACCACTTTGTGTTGGATGATGATTATGATGATGACATGATTTGATGAGACTAATTGTATGTATATTCTACGATTACATTTGTATGTGTATGATATGCTAAAGATTATTGTATAAAGCCTATTCAAATACAAAACAAATACAAAACAAATATGCAGGGGAAAAAACTAATAAAACTAGTAGTAGCGAGGGGGGAAAATTTAGCAGTAGCGCCGCCTTAGCAGTAGCGCTTCTCAGTAAACAGCGCTACTGATAATATCAGCAGCGCCCTTTTCTAAAGAGCGCTACAGCTATTCATGTATAGCAGTAGCGTGGGACAACAAGCGCTACTGCTATACGTTAGCTGTAGCGCCTTATTAGTAGCGCTGGTCCCCGCGCTACTGAGAGGCCCAAAACCCGCGCTGCTGCTAGGCTTTTCCCTAGTAGTGCCCCCTTGGGGCGCGCCCTATGAGGCCGGCCTACCCCCTCCTCCACTCCTTTATATATGGGGGAGGGGGGCACCCCATAGACACACAAGTTGATTTCTTAGCCGTGTGCGGTGCCCCCCTCCACAGATTTCCACCTCGATCATATTGTCATAGTGCTTAGGCAAAGCCCTGCGTCGGTAACTTCATCATCACTGTCACCACGCAGTCATGCTGACAAAACTCTCCCTCTACCTCAGCTGGATCTAGAGTTCGAGGGACGTCACCGAGCAGAATGTGTGCAGATCATGGAGGTGTCGTGCGTTCGGTACTTGATCGGTTGGATCGCGAAGACGTTCGACTACATCAACCGCGTTACTTAACGCTTCTGCTTTCGGTCTACGAGGGTATGTGGACACACTCTCCCCGCTCGTTGCTATGCTTCTCCTAGATAGATCTTGCATGATCGGAGGAATTTTTTTGAAATACTATGTTCCCCATCAAGTGCAGCTTTCACACTTAACCAGGTACCATCAAAATCTATACACAAGACACCACATGAGATGTGGACCGGGAAGAGTCCCAATTTGTCTATTCTAATGATTTAGGGTTGTGAAGCATTTGCAAGCGACTTATGTCAGGAAAGCTTACACCCATGTCGTTGCTTGAAAAAACCGCGAAGGGATATAGCTTCTACAACCTTGAAGCGAACAACGTGTTTGTTGCTCGGAATGGGGTTTTCCTCGAGAAAGAGTTTCTCAATCGGGAGGCCGGTGGGAGGACGGTCAGACTCAGAGAAATTCGAGGACCACTCGGGGACAACTTGGCTAGTGATGAGTGATACGTCCATTTTGCATTATTCTCTTATGTCGATATTTATTGTATTATGGGTTGTTATTGCACATTATGTCACAATACTTATGCCTATTCTATCTTATTTTACAAGGTTTACATGAAGAGGGAGAATGCTGGCAGCTAGAATTCTGGGCTGGAAAAGGAGCAAATATTAGAGACCTACACAACTCCAAAAGTCCTGAAACTTCACGGGAGCAAGTTTTAGAATATATAAAAAATATTGGGCGAAAGATGTACCAGAGGGGGCCACCCACCGTCCACGAGGGTGGGTGGCGCGCCCTACCCCCTGTGCACGCCCCCTGCCTCGTGGGCCCCTTGGCAGCCCTCTGATGCCCATCTTTGGCTATATGAAGTCTTTCGTCGAGGAAAAGATCATAAGCAAGCTTTCAGGAAGAAACTCCGCCGCCACGAGGCAGAACCTTGGCAGAACCAATCTAGGGCTCCGGCGGAGCTGTTCTGCCGAGGAAACTTCCCTCCAGGAGGGGGAAATCGTCACCAACGTCATCACCATCGATCCTCTCATCGGGAGGGGGTCAATCTCCATCAACATCTTCACCAGCACCATCTCCTCTCAAACCCTAGTTCATCTCTTGTATCCAATCTTTGCCCCAAAGCCTCAGATTTGTACCTGTGGGTTGCTAGTAGTGTTGATTACTCCTTGTAGTTGATGCTAGTTGGTTTGTTCGGTGGAAGATCATATGTTCAGATCCTTTATGCATATTAATACCCATCTGATTATATGCTAGTTGATGCTAGTTTGTTCCTGAGGACTTGGGAGAAGTCTTTCTATAAGTAGTCATGTGAATTTGGTATTCGTTCGATATTTTGATGAGATGTATGTTGTCTTTCCTCTAGTGGTGTTATGTGAACGTCGACTACATGACACTTCACTATTGTTTGGGCCTAGATGATGGCATTGGGAAGTAATAAGTAGATGATGGGTTGCTAGAGTGACAGAAGCTTAAACCCTAGTTTATGAGTTGCTTCGTAAGGGGCTGATTTGGATCCATCTGTTTCATGCTATGGTTAGGTTTACCTTAATCCTTCTTTGGTAGTTGCAGATGCTTGCAATAGGGGTTAATCATAAGTGGGATAATTTTCCAAGGAAGGGCAGTACCCATGGACCGGTCCACCCACATATCAAATTATCAAAGTACCGAACACGAATCATATGAACGTGGTGAAAACTAGCTTGACGATAATTTCCATGTGTCCTCGGGAGCGCTTTCCTTTATATAAGAGTTTGTCCAAGCTTGTCCTTTGCTACAAAAAGGATTGGGCCATCTTTCTGCACCTTATTTACTTGTATTATTGGTTACCCGTTACAAATTACCTTATCACAAAACTATCTGTTACCGATAATTTCAGTGCTTGCAGAGAATACCTTGCTAAAAATTGCTTACTATTTCCTTCTGCTCCTCATTGGGTTCGAAACTCTGACTTATCAAAAGGACTATGATAGATTCCCTATACTTGTGGGTCAGCAAGACTCTTTTCTGGCACCGTTGCCGGGGAGTGAAGCGCCTTTGGTAGGTGGAATTTGATAAGGAAAAATTTATATAGTGTGCTGAAATTTACTGTTACTTGTTACTATGGAACATAAACCTTTGAGGGGCTTGTTTGGGGTATATTCACCCCAACCAGTAGAGCAAAGAGTTGCTCCTCAACCTACTGAACCTACTGAAAATGTTTACTTTGAAATTCCTTCGGGTATGATAGGGAAACTGCTAGCTAATCCTTTCATAGGTGATGGAACATTGCATCCCGATTTGCACCTAATCTATGTGGATGAAGTTTGTGGATTATTTAAGCTTGCAGGTAAGCCCGAGGATGTTATCAAGAAGGATGTCTTCCCTTTATATTTTAAGGGAAAGGCATTGACATGGTTTAGGCTATGTGATGATATGGGATCATGGAACTACAACCGATTGAAATTGGAATTTCATCAGAAGTTTTATCCTATGCATCTTGTTCATCGTGATCATAATTATATATATAATTTTTCGCCTCGCGAAGGAGAAAGCATCGCTCAAGCTTGCGGGAGGCTTAAGTCAATGTTATATTCATGCCCCAATCTTGAGCTCTCAAGAGAAATTATTATTCAAACAATTTATGCTCAGCTTTCTCTCGATAATCGCTCCATGCTCGATACTTCTTGTACTGGATCTTTTATGATGAAGACTATTCAAATAAAATGGGATTTATCGGAAAGAATTAAATGCAACTCTGAAGATTGGGATCTCGACGAAGGTAAGGAGTCAGGTATAACACCTAAGTTTGATTGTGTTAAATCTTTTATGGATACCGATTCTTTCCGTGAATTTAGCATTAAATATGGACTTGACTCTGAGATAGTAGCTTTTTTCTGTGAATCCTTTGCTACTCATGTTGATCTCCCTAAGGAGAAGTGGTTTAAATATAATCCTCCCATTGAAGTAAAAGTAGTTGCACCTATTAAAGTTGAAGAAAAGACTATCACTTATGATGATCATGTTGTTCCTACTACTTTTATTCAGAAACCACCCTTCCATGCTAGAATAAAGATCATGCTAAAGCTTCAACTGTAGTTCGTAAGAGTAATACCAGAACACCTACTCCCTCTGAGCAAATTAAAGTTGAACCTAGTGTTGCTATGGTTAAAGATCTCTTGGCCGATAATATTGATGGGCATGTTATTTAATTCTGTGATGAAGCTGCTAGAATTGCTAGACCCGATACTAAAAATAAGCGTAGACCTGTTGTAGGCATGCCTGTTATTTCTGTTAAAATAGGAGATCATTGCGAACCAAAAAAACTTGTGCCAAAATAACGGATGCGAAGAAGAACAAAAGGCCTTGGACACGTAATGGATCCTGAAGCACGATTTCTGCGTCCCCCTGACCATGGCTTATGTGATATGGGTGCTAGTGCAAGTGCAATACCTCATTCCTTATATAAAGAAATTATGCATGATACTGCACCTGCTGAGATAGAGGAAATTGATGTTACTATTAAACTTGCCAATAGAGACACTATTTCACCAGTTGAGATTGTTAGAGATGTTGAAGTCTTGTGTGGGAAAGTTAAATATCCTGTTGATTTTCTTGTTCTTGGTTCCCCACAAGATAACTTTTGTCCATTAGATTTGGTAGACCCTTCTTGAATATTGTTAATGCTAGGATAGACTGCAAAAGGGATATTTTTACTATTGGTTTGGGGGATATGTCTCATGAGTTTAGTTTTGCTAAATTTCGTAGACAACCCCATGATAAAGAATTACCTAGTACATATGAAATTATTGTTCTTGCTTCTATTTCTGTGCCTCCAAATGATACTTTACAAAAATATTTTCTAGACCATGAAAATGATATGTTAATGAATGAAAGAAGGGAAATCGATGAAGTATTATTTAAACAAGGACCTATTTTGAAACACAACTTGCCTGTTGAAATCCTAGGGGATCCTCCTCCACCCAAGGGTGATCCTGTGTTTGAGCTTAAACCATTACCTGATACTCTTAAATATGCTTATCTTGATGAGAAAGAGATATATCCTGTTATTATTAGTGCTAACCTTTCAGAGCACGAAGAAAAGAAATTATTGAAAACTCTGAAGAAGCACCGTGTGGCTATTGGATATACTCTTGATGATCTTAAGGGCATTAGTCCCACTCTATGCTAGCACAAAATAAAATTGGAGAAGGATGCGAAACCAATTGTTGATCACCAACGATGGTTAAATCCTAAGACTAAAGAAGTGGTAAGAAAACAAATACTAAAGCTTCTGGAGGCAGGTATAATTTATCTCGTTGATGATAGTCAGTGGGTAAGTCATGTCCATTGTGTCCCTAAGAAGGGAGGTATTACTATTGTTGCTAATGATAAAGATGAATTGATCCCACAAAGAATTGTTACATGTTCTAGAATGGTAATTGATTTCTGCAAATTAAATAAAGCTACTAAAAAGGATCATTACCATTTACCTTTTATTGATCAAATGCTAGAAATATTATCTAAACATACACATTTTTTACTTTCTAGATGGTTATTATGGTTTCTCTCAAATACTTGTGTCAAAAGAGGATCAAGAAAAGACAACTTTTACTTGCCCTTTCGGTACCTTTGCTTATAGACGTATGCCTTTTGGTTTATGAAATGCTCCTGCTACTTTTCAAAGATGTGTGACTGCTATATTCTCTGACTTTTGTGAAAATATTATTGAGGTATTCATGGATGATTTTTCTGTTTATGGAACTTCTTTTGATGATTGCTTAAGCAACCTTGATCGAGTTTTGCAGAGATGTGAAGAAACTAATCTTGTCTTGAATTGGGAGAAGTGCCACTTTATGGTTAATGAAGTATTGTCTTGGTGCATAAAATTTCTAAAAGAGGTATTGAAATTGATAAAGCTAAAGTTGATGCTATTGAAAAGATGTCATGTCCTAAGGACATTAAAGGTATAAGAAGTTTCCTTGGTCATGCCAGTTTTTATAGGAGGTTTATTAAGGACTTCTCTAAAATTTCTCGGCCTCTGACTAATCTCTTACAAAAAGATGTTCCTTTTGTTTTTGATGATGATTGTGTATAAGCATTTGAAATACTTAAGAAAGCTTTTATTTCTGGACATATTGTCCAACCTCCTGATTGGAATTTACTATTTGAAATTATGTGTGATGCTAGTGATTCTGCTGTAGGGGCTGTTCTAGGACAAAGAATTGATAAGAAATTAAATGTTATCCAATATGCTAGTAACACTCTGGATGGTGCCCGGAGAAATTATGCTACTACCAAAAAAGAATTTTTAGCAGTTGTGTTTGCTTGTGATAAGTTCATACCTTATATTGTTGATTCTAAAGTAACTTTTCACACTGATCATGCTGCTATTAAATATCTTATGGAAAAGAAAGATGCTAAACCTAGACTTATTAGATGGGTTCTCTTGCTTCAAGATTTTGATTTACATATTATTGATAGAAAGGGAGATGAGAACCCCGTTGCAGACAACTTGTCTAGGTTAGAGAATGTTCTTGATGACCCACAACCTATTGATGATAGCTTTCCTGATGAACAACTCGCTGTCATAAATGCTTGTCGCACTGCTCCATCGTATGCTGATTATGCTAATTATATTGTTGCTAAATTTATACCACCTAGTTTCACATACCAGCAAAAGAAAATTTTCTTCTATGATTTAAGACATTACTTTTGGGATGAACCACACCTTTATAAAGAAGGAGTAGATGGTGTCATTAGACGTTGTGTACCTGAGCATGAACAGGAACAGATCCTACACAAGTGTCACTCTGAGGCTTATGGAGGACACCATGCTGGAGATAGAACTGCACATAAGGTACTGCAATCCGGTTTTTATTGGCCTACTCTCTTCAAAGATGCCCGTAAATTTGTCTTGTCTTGTGATGAATGTCAAAGAATAGGTAACATTAGTAGACGTCAAGAAATGCCTATGAATTATTCACTTGTTATTGAACCATTTGATGTTTGGGGCTTTGATTATATGGGACCATTTCCTTCCTCTAATGGGTATACACATATTTTGGTTGCTGTTGATTACGTTACTAAGTGGGTAGAAGCTATTCCAACTAGTAGTGCTGATCATAACACCTCCATTAAGATGCTTAAAGAAGTTATTTTTTTGAGGTTTGGAGTCCCTAGATATTTAATGACTGATGGTGGTTCACATTTTATTCATGGTGCTTTCCGTAAAATGCTTGCTAAGTATGATGTTAATCATAGAATTGCATCCCCATATCATCCACAGTCTACTGGTCAAGTAGAATTGAGTAATAGAGATCTTAAATTAATTTTGCAAAAGACTGTTAATAGATATAGAAAGAATTAGTCCAAGAAACTTGATGATGCATTATGGGCATATAGGACTGCATATAAAAATCCTATGGGTATGTCTCCATATAAAAAGGTTTATGGAAAAGCATGTCACTTACCTCTTGAACTAGAACATAAGGCATATTGGGCCATTAAAGAGATCAACTATGATTTCAAACTTGTCGGTGAGAAGAGGCTTTTAGACATTAGCTCACTTGATGAATGGAGAACCCAAGCCTATGAGAATGCCAAACTGTTTAAAGAAAAAGTTAAAAGATGGCACGACAAAAGGATACAAAAACGTGAGTTTAATGTAGGTGATTATGTTTTCCTATACAACTCTTGTTTAAGATTTTTTGCAGGAAAACTCCTCTCTAAATGGGAAGGTCCTTACGTTATCGAGGAGGTCTATCATTCTGGTGCCATAAAAATCAACAACTTCGAAGGGACAAACCTGAAGGTGGTGAACGGTCAAAGAATCAAACATTATATGTCAGGTACTCCAAAAAATGTTGAAGCCAATGTTATTGAAACTGTAACCCTGGAGGAATACATAAGGGACAATTTCCAGAACATTTCAGACTCGAAAAGGAATAGGTATGTGGTACGGTAAGTAAACCGACTCCAAAACTGTTCTAATGGTAATTTTTCTCCGTTTTGGAATATTTAAGAAAATAGGAAAATAAGAAGCAGTCCAGGAAGGACACGAGGCGTCCATGTGGGTGGAGGGCGCACCCCCTACCTCGTGGGCGCCTCGTGTGCTCTCCGGATTCCGTTTTCTTGCACGATACTTCTTTTGGTCAGTAAAATTCATTATATAATCTCCCGAAGGTTTTGACCACCGTATCACGCAAATATCTCCTGTTTTTGTTTCGAGTTGTTTTATGTCAGGGTTGTCAAGGCCAGGCATCATGTCGTCTCCCTACTCCTTCAACAATGAGGGCAACGATTCTTGGTTAATGAAGATGGAGCTGAAGAGAGAAGAGCCCGGAGAGATCAACAAGGATGATGGGATCAAGAAGGCCATGGGGGATCAAGTTCCGAAAGTAGTAGAAGAAGACATCCTTCAACCTCACCACAATCTCTTTACCCCAACGGAGATTGAAGCTTTCAATATGATTGAGTTAGCTCGCATTCAAAACAAGTATCTCACAAGTGAAAATATTTTGTTGAAGGAGCATATCATCGCACTCAAGGACATTATCCGCAAATTGGAGGATCTCCTACGCTCGATGTGCGACTATCCATCATCACCAACACCTTCTTCACCGACAAAGAAGAACTGAGTATCAGGTATGGGCACTCCCCTTGGCAACTGGCAAGCTTGGGGGAGTGCCCCGGTAACATATCACCAACACACCTTTATCTTTACAGTTTTTCTTAGTTCGATCCTTTTGGTAATATCTTGATCTAGCAGAATAAAAGTTTTAGTATGATCTAGTTTTGAGTTTTTCTTTATGATCCTTTTATGTAATCGAGTCCGTGAGCTATATATAATAAAGATTAGTGTTGAGTCAAGGGCTTGGTTATCTTGCGATCTTGAGGGAATAAAAGAAAAAATAAAAAGAAATAAAGAGATCATATGGATCTTATGGAGAGTAATGACTTCACATATAAAAAGTATGATGAATAAAAATTGTTGAGAGTTGACAAGCATAGTTTTGGTCATCGTTGCAATTAATAGGAAGTAATAAAGAAAGAGAGGTTTTCACATATAAATATACTATCTTGGATATCTTTTATGATTGTGAGCACTCATTAAAATATGACATGCTAAAGAGTTGACGTTGGACAAGGAAGACAACGTAATGGGTTATGCTTTCCTATATCTGAAATAGATTATATTATCATGTATCATCCAACATGTTGAGCTTGCTTTTCCCTCTCATGTAGGGATGGCAATTTTATCCACGGATCTGGATACCCATGGATACCCGACCCGGTTGGGCAAGGGTATGGAGCACATTTTCGCTCATGGGTCCATGGATATGGATACCCACGAACAGCCGGATTGGGCATGGTTATAGTTTGTGCTCCATGGATATCCAATGGATACCCGTATGACATGTGGGGCCATATGCCAGTGATAGTAGAAAGAGAAAATCAATGGGAAATGGTAGGAAATATGCAACTTGTTCCATGAGCTATATGCTGCAGAATCAACCTCTGGTATGTCACACTTAAGGACTCATCGTATTACTTGTTGCCGACTTATGCATGTAGCTTATGTTGTCATTTTGCGACTGAATGATGATGAGTTAATTTGCTCTTTGGGAAGGCTTCATGCTAACTTTTCTATGCCCATGGAGCTCCATGGGTATGTGGGTATCCAGTGGGTTTGGACATGGGCACAAGTTTTGCCCATGGATAATTTGGTGGATGGGCAGAGGGTAGGAAGATGGGTCATGGGTTGGATTTGGACCAGCTCCACCCGCCCCAAACCCGACCCATTGCCATCCCTATTCTCATGCTAGCCAAATTCTTTGCACCAAGTAGAGATACTACTTGTGCTTCCAAATATCCTTAAACCCAGTTTTTTCATGAGAGTCCACCATATCTACCTATGGATCGAGTAAGGTCCTTCAAGTAAGTTGTCATCATTGCAAGCATTAAAAATTGCTCTCTAAATATGTATGATTTATTAGTGCGGAGAAAATAAGCTTTATATGATCTTGTGATGTGGAAGAAATAAAAGCGATGGACTGCATAATAAAGGTCCATATCACAAGTGGCAATATAAAGTGACGTTCTTTTGCAATAAGATTTCGTGCATCCAACTATAAAAGCACATGACAACATCTGCTTCCCTCTGCGAAGGGCCTATCTTTTATTTTTGTCTTGCACTCCATACAAGAGTCATGGTGATCTTCACCTTTCCTTTTTACATTTTATCCTTTGAAAAGTACAATGTGCTAGAAAGATCCTGATATATATAGCTAATTGGATGTGAGTTTTCATGAACTATTATTGTTGACATTACCCTTGAGGTAAAAAGTTGGGAGGCAAAACTATAAGCCCCTATCTTTCTTTGTGTCCGCCTAAAACTTCATACCCATAAATATTGCGTGAGTGTTAGCAATTGTGAAAGACTAAATGATAGTTCAGTATGTGGACTTGCTGAAAAGCTCTTATATTGACTCTTTCCAATGTTATGATAAATTGCCATTGCTTCAATGAGTGAGATCATAGTTTGTTAGTTTTCAATGAAGTTTATGATTCATACTTGAAACTGTGAATGAATAGTTACTTTAGCATAAGAGATCATATGACTATATATATATATATCTTGCTATTCTAAGAATGATCATGATGCCCTTATGTCTGTATTTTATTTTACCGACACCTCTATCACTAAACATGTGGACATATTTTTCGATGTCGGCTTTCGCTTGAGGACAAGCGAGGTCTAAGCTTGGGGGAGTTGATACGTCCATTTTGCATCATGCTTTTATATCGATATTTATTGCATTATGGGATGTTATTACACATTATGTCACAATACTTATGCCTATTCTCTCTTATTTTACAAGGTTTACATGAAGAGGGAGAATGCCGGCAGCTGGAATTCTGGGCTGGAAAAGGAGCAAATATTATAGACCTATTCTGCACAACTCCAAAAGTCCTGAAACTTCACGGGAGAATGTTTCAGAATAAATAAAAAATATTGGGCGAAGGAAGTACCAGAGGCGGGCCACCCACCGTCCACGAAGGTGGGGGCGCGCCCCCCCCCTACCTCGTGGGCCCACTGGCAGCCCTCTGATGCCCATCTTTGGCTATATGAAGTCTTTTGTCGAGGAAAAAATCATAAGCAAGCTTTCGGGAAGAAACTCTGCCGCCATGAGGCGGAACCTTGGCGGAACCAATCTAGGGCTCCGGCGGAGCTGTTCTACTGGGGAAACTTCCCTCTGGGAGGGGGTAATAGTCAGCGGCGTCATCACCATCGATCCTCTCATTGGGAGGGGCTCAATCTCCATCAACATCTTCACCAGCACCATCTCCTCCCAAACCCTTGTATCCAATCTTTGCCCCAAAGCCACAGATTGGTACCTGTGGGTTGGTAGTAGTGTTGATTACTCCTTGTAGTTGATGCTAGTTGGTTTATTCGGTGGAAGATCATATGTTCAGATCCTTTATGCATATTAATACCCCTATGATTATGAACATGAATATTATTTGTGAGTAGTTACATTTGTTCCTGAGGACATGGGAGAAGTCTTGCTATAAGTATTCATGTGAATTTGGTATTCATTCGATTTTTTTGATGAGATATATGTTGGTTTTCCTCTAGTGGTGTTATGTGAACTTCGACTACATGACAGTTCACCAGTGTTTGGGCCTAGAGGAAGGCATTGGGAAGTAATAAGTAGATGATGGGTTGCTAGAGTGACAGAAGCTTAAACACTAGTTTATGAGTTGCTTCGTAAGGGGTTGATTTGGATCCATCTGTTTCATGCTATGGTTAGGTTTACCTTAATACTTCTCTTGTAGTTGCGGATGCCTGCAATACGGTTAATCATAAGTGGGATACTTGTCCAAGGAAGGGCAGTACCCAAGCACCGGTCCACCCACATATCAAATTATCAAAGTACCGAACGTGAATCATATGAACGTGATGAAAACTAGCTTGACGATAATTCCCTGGTGTCCTCGGGAGCGCTTTCCTTTGTATAAGAGTTCCTAGAGGCTTGTCATTTGCTACAAAAAGGATTGGGCCATCTTTCTGCACCTTATTTACTTTTACTATTTGTTACCCGTTACAAATTACCTTATCACAAAACTATATGTTACCGATAATTTCAGTGCTTGTAGAGAATACCTTCCTGAAAACTGCTTATCATTTCCTTCTGCTCCTTGTTGGGTTCGACACTCTTACTTATCGAAAGGACTACGATAGATCCCCTATACTTGTGGGTCATCAATGAGATCATAACTGAGTCGGTCAGGGAACCCATAGTGGAAGCCGCACCAGAATGATGGAGGTTGGAAATATTACATAGAGTGTGTGATGTATTGTTGCTAGAAAGCGGTGAACCGGCCACGTATGAGGAAAAAATGGTGAGCCCAGATTCTGAGGCTTGGCTATAGGCCATGAGATCTGAGTTAAAGTCCAGTGATGAGAATCAAGTGTGGGACTTGGTTGATCCACCGCCTGGCATAAAAGCCATTGGATGCAAATGGGTCTTTAAGAAGAAAACTGATGTGGATGGAAATGTTCGGATCCATAAATCTTGGCTTGTTGCTAAAAATGTTATGGACAAGTTCAAGGAATTGATTATGACAAGACCTACTCGCTGGTAGCGATGCTAAAGTTGGTGAGGATCGTACTAGCTATAGCTGCATATTTCGGTTACGAGATATGGCAGATGGATGTTAAAGCGGCTTTCCTTCACGGAAATTTAACCAAGGACGTGTACATGATACAAACCAAGGGTTTTGTCGATCCGACTTGCGCTAGTGAGGTATGCAAGCTCAAGATATCCGTTTATGCATTAAGGAAAGCATCTTAGAGCTGGAATATTCATTTTGATGAGGTCGTCACTGGTCTTGGTTTCATCAAAAGCAAAGAGGGCGCTTGTTTATACAAGTAGTTAAGTGGGAGCTCGATAGTGTTTTTGATCTTGTATGTGGGTGACATATTGCTAATCAGAAACGATGTTTCGATGCTGAACTCGGTCAAAGGAATCATTGGATGGCAAGTTTTCAATGAAGGACCTTGGTGAAGCAGTTTACATTTTAGGCATCAAGATCTATAGAGATAGATCGAAGAGGCTACTCGGCTTAAGCCAGTGCACGTACATAGATAAAGTGTTGAAGCGGTTCAACATGAGTGAGGCAAGGAAGGGGTTCTTGCCACTCTCACATGGTGTAAGGCTAAGCGAGACTCTGAGTCCTATGTCATCTGATGAGCGAAGCAAGATGAGTAGGATTCCATAAGCCTCTACAATCGGATCAATCATGTATGCCATGATATGTACAAGGCCTGATGTTGCTTTTGCAATAAGCCGAACAAGTAGATACTAGGCCAACCCCACTGATAGTCACTGGGCGGTGGTGAAGAATATTCTAAAGTACCTCAAAAGGTCTAAGGAAATGTTTCCAGTTTATGGAGGTAAGGAGGACCTCGTCATAAAGGGTTACAATGATGCTAGTTTCCAAACCGAAAAAGATGATTGTCGATCACAGTCCAGATTCGCGTAAGTCATGCATGGAGGAGAAGTGAGCTGGACGAGTTCCAAGCAAGATACGGTGGCCAATTCTACCACAAAAGTCGAATACATTGCAGCTTGTGAAGCTGCAAAGGAGGGTGTTTGGATCGTAACTTTCTGGATGATATTGGTATCTTCTCAGCCTCGGTAAAACCGTTTTACCTTTATTGTGATAATTCTGGTGCTATCGCACAAGCCAAGGAGCCGAGGAATCACCACAAGACTAGACACATAGATCGGAAATATCACCTGATACGAAAGATCATAAAGAGTGGTGATGTGAAGTTATGCAAAATTCACATGGATGCAATTGTTTTAGATCCATTGACTAAGCCGCTTCCACAAATAAGCATGAGGGGTACGTTAGAGCTATGGGCATTCGATATCTATTTGATTGACTCTAGTGCAAGTGGGACACTGCTGGAGATATGCCCTAGAGGCAATCATGTGTGATGATATTTTCCATGTGTTTATGAATAAAGATAGTCCTTGGACATTATCTGTGATGTGTATCAACAAGTACGTTACTTGTGTTTGGGACTATGCAGTGTATGATGACTGTCCTAAAAGGTCCCTAATCGAAAGGGCTGCGTGGACTAGACTAGCATATGACATGGCCGATGGCTTGGTCTCGCTAGCCATGTAGCATTGGATGCTAACCGGATAATATGAACTCGGAAGGATCTGGTAGGATTTGACATAGTCGGATCCGAGTCGAGATAAGGTCCGAGTCGGACAGAACCACCTATGAGACACAACGATATTTCATCTATGAGTCTCTAGTACAACATACTTTCTATGCCCTAAGACCTGAGCTATTACGTGTACTCGAGATGGTGCCAAACCTGCTTTGGATCGACCAAACGGTACTTCGTGACTAGGTAGTTACAAAGGTAGGTTTCGGGCTTGTCCAGAGCCATGCTGCAAGACATGGTTGAGCAAGATGGGATTTGCCCCTCCGATCAGGAGAGATATACTCTGCGGCCCTCGTGTGATCCGACCAAGATAAGCATGACCATGCAACAAGTATTATGAGATAATCTGGTTTCTGGTCGGCATAATTGGAACGAGAGAGAGGTTGGGCTACCACAAGGATGACAAACTCGCCTTGAACCTGACAACATATATCGAGTGGCAAAGGGAACATAAGTGTGACGGGTTGTGCAGGTTCGCCTAACCAACCTCATTGGACACTGAGTAGGCACGCTTTGCTAGAGGCCTCTACCGACTAGCCGGGCTGGATGTGATCTGACTCGCGACCAAGTGAACGACAACCTAAGAGGTTGCGCGCTTAAGGGAAGGAACCTATGAGGTTGGATCTGACTCCACTAGTCAGATGTGATCCTACTCGGACTCGGATCCAGGCCGAACATACTTTGGCTTTAGGATAGGTGCGAGGCCCAAGTGTTGAGCCCGCGATAGATGCCTATGTATAGTGGAGGGGCGGCACACTCATTTAGTTGATCGCTTCGGTGCCGTCACTAGGGCTTTGCATGTGTTGTAAGTAGCCACCTCCACTCCCTGCTAACTATGTGATCGGACCTAGCAGTCCACCGCACGGTATTCCTCCTGCATGCGCAGATACCGTTAGAGGCGGTGCACTGGCGCCACTCCGGCGAGCCTGTTCGCGGGATCCGATCGGCTACGTGCGAGCTCGACGAGAAGGAGACGACTCCGGAGATGCGCTGCCCCAACACTTCCGCTGCACGGCACTGCGTGTCTAGTGGTAACGATCCGTGATCCATCTCCCATAGCATGTTCTTGGATGTTCTGCACATTGGAAAATTTTAATTTGCAGCCGATGCGCCTAGATTAGAACCCAACACGCCCACTGGGCCAGCCATCAACACCTCCGAGCATGGATGCTAGAGATCTGGACCGGCCGATGGGAAGAATAGCATGCTAGGATTTTCCACCTAAGATCCTTCAAGAAGGGTATGGGGAACCACCTTACATCACGACCCCATATACTATGATCCCACTACTCAAGCAACCAAGGAAGATCGTCCAACCAATCCGATGAACGTCCACCACCGGTGGAAGGACACCGCCCGCACCAATCGAGGCCACCACCTCAGATCACGCCTTGCCATGAGTCATCGCGCGAGTGCTCCAGCCATCTGCATCCACCAGGAGCTCTCCCCACAACTTTTGGAGGCAGGGGCTGCCACCATCACATTGAGATCGGCAAAAGTGGCGGTGATGGGGCCATTGAGCGTGGCCTCCGGCCAGCACATGAGCGACATGGGGGTCAGGTGAAGTGGTTAACCTATCATGTGGCTGGTACTTAGGAAAAGTATCTTAACTAAAGATAGTTTGCTTAAGAGTGGTTAACCTTAGAGAGGCACGTATGGTTTTGACGAGATATGCCTGGTTACCAAAGCACTTCCATCTAACATAGCCCTACACTAGTGCAGCGGCCTGCTATAGAAATAGTTTTTACCCCCTTTCCGTGACAGAGTTTTAAACTGTTGACTTGCCTGTGTGTGCGATAGGGCGGGGGGGGGGGGTCCTTCCCACACGACCCAGAAACCATCGGGGATTGTCCCTCCGGTCACACATGCGGGCAATAACTGCTCGCCTATGATCGGGCGAGCCATCGCAGACAATTATACAGGCCCAATCATTTTCGTTCATAAGCACATCCCAAACAGTGAATCCAAGACATACGTTTCCGTTCATATGTACATCCCACACAGTCAATCCAAGAAATACGTTTCTGTTCGTATGTACATCCCACATAGTTAATCCGAGAAATACATTTCCTTTCATGTGTACATCCCACACGGTGAATCCGAGATAAACTTTTCTGTTCGTACGTACATCACACACAATTTTCCCCATCAAATCGTTTGTGATAGCATTGCCTTTGTAGACAATATTAACAATTTTGTCGTTTGCGTTATTGAATGCATCACGCCATTGCAGACGATATTGATACGTCTCCGTCATATATACTTATCCAAACACTTCTGCCCTTGTTTTGGACTCTAACTTGCATGATTTGAATGGAACTAACCCGGACTGACGCTGTTTTCAGCAGAATTGCCATGGTGTTATTTTTGTGCAGAAATAAAAGTTCTCGGAATGACCTAAAAATCAACGGAGATTATTTTTGGAATATATAAAAAATACTGGAAGAAGAATCCACGTCAGGGGGCCCACGCCCTATCAACGAGGGTGGGCGCGCCTGGGCGCGCCGCCCTGCCTCGTGGGCTCGCTGATGCTCCACCGACGTCCACCTTGACTCCATATATTCACTTTCGAAGAGAAAAAAAAGCAGAGAGAAGGATTCATCACGTTTTATGACACGGAGCCATCGCCAAGCCCTAATCTCTCTCGGGAGGGTTGATCTGGAGTCCGTTCAGGGCTCCGGAGAGGGGAATCCGTCGCCATCGTCATCATCAACCTTCCTCAATCACTAATTTCATGATGCTCACCGCCGTGCGTGAGTAATTCCATTGTAGGCTTGACGGACGGTGATGGGTTGGATGAGATTTATCATGTAATCGAGTTAGTTTTGTTAGGGTTTGATCACTAGAATCCATTATGTTCTGAGATTGATGTTGCTATGACTCGCTATGCTTAATGCTTGTCACTAGGGCCCGAGTGCCATGATTTCAGATCTGAACCTATTATGTTTTCATGAATATATGTGAGTTCTTGATCCTATCTTGAAAGTCAATAGTCACCTATTATGTGTTATGATCCGTTAACCACGAAGTGATAACAATCGGGATACTTACCGGTGATTACCGTAGTTTGAGGAGTTCATGTATTCACTATGTGTTAGTGCTTTGGTCCGGTACTCTATTAAAGGAGGCCTTAATATCCCTTAGTTTCCAATAGGACCCCGCTGCCATGGGAGGGTAGGACAAAAGATGTCATGCAAGTTCTTTTCCATAAGCACGTATGACTATATTCGAAATGCATGCCTACATTACATTGATGAACTGGAGCTTGTTCTGTGTCACCCTAGGTTATAACTATTGCATGAGGAATCGCATCCAACATAATTATCCATCACTGATCCATTGCCTACGAGATTTTCATATATTGTTCTGCGCTCATTTACTTTTTCGTTGCTATTGTTACAATTACTATAAAATCAAAAATATTACTTTTGCGACCGTTACCACTACTATCATATTACTTTGCTACTAAAAACTTCGCTGCAGATATTAAGTTTCCAGGTGTGGTTGAATTGACAACTCAGCTGCTAATACTTGAGAATATTCTTTGGCTCCCCTTGGGTCGAATCAATAAATTTGGGTTAAATTCTCTACCCTCGAAAATTGTTGCGATGCCCTATACTTGTGGGTTAGCAAGACTATTTTATGGCGCCATTGCCGAGGAGCATAGCTCTATTCTTTGAGTCACTTGGGATTTGTATCTGCTGGTCACTATGAAGAACTTGAAAGATCAAAGAACCAAGATTTTTCCCTCAACTATGAGGGGAGGTAAGGAACTACCATCTAGCTCTGCACTTGATTCACCTTCTGTTTTGAGTAAACTTGCGACACCTACACCTGCTATTCATTCTGATATGTCGCATGTTATTGATGATGCCACTTATGCTTTGCATGATACTTATGATGAAACTACTTCTATGCATGATAATACTGTGCCACTAGGTGAATTTCTTGATGAACAACTGGATAGGGTTTGAGAGAATGAAATTATTGAAACTGATAATATTGATGAAAGTGATGATGAAGAATCTCCCCCTAGATATGAATTGCCTGTTGTGCCTGAGGGTTATGTTATGGATGAAGAAACTGCTAGACACTTTCTTGCTTGCAATGATAGATCTCATCTTAAGAAATTATTAGCTAAGCTTAAAGAAAAGTCTTTGAATGCTAGAATAAAATATGACCCTGCTTTTGCTACTTCACCTATCTTTATTACTGATAAGGATTATGATTTCTTTCTCGATCCTAAGTTAATTACTTTGGTTGAATCTGATCCTTTTTATGGCTATGAATCTGAATTTGTTGTGGCACATCTTACTAAATTAAATGATATAGCCACCCTGTTCACTCACGATGAGAAAACTCGCTATTACTTTATCCTTAAGTTGTTTCTGTTCTCATTAAGGGGTGATGCTAAGACATGGTTTAGTTCTCTTGATCCTGGTTGTGTGCGTAGTCCCCAGGATATGATTTATTACTTCTC
The DNA here is from genome assembly GCF_003073215.2 of Triticum urartu. Taxonomy (NCBI): domain Eukaryota; kingdom Viridiplantae; phylum Streptophyta; class Magnoliopsida; order Poales; family Poaceae; genus Triticum; species Triticum urartu. The sequence goes on along the minus strand of NC_053025.1, from coordinate 382,562,633 downwards.
TGCTAAATATTTCCCACTCATAAGAAACAAGCTACTCTAAGGGAAATATATAATTTTGTGCAAATTGAAGAAGAGAGTCTCCCACAAGCTTGGGGGAGGCTTCTCCGATTGCTTAAAGCTTTGCCCAATCATCCTCTCAAGAAAAATGAAATACTTGATATGTTTTATAATGGACTAACCGATGCTTCCAGAGACCACCTGGATAGTTGTGCTGGTTGTGTTTTCGGGGAAAGAAATGTTGACCAAGCGGAATTGCTATTGAATAATATGTTGACTAATGAAAATAATTGGACACTTCCTGAACCAACTCCTAAGCCAACTCCGAAGAAAAGGGGTATTCTATTTATCAGTCCTGAAGATATGCAAGAGGCAAGGAAATCTATCAAAGAAATGGTATTAAAGCTGAAGATGTTAAGAATTTACCACCTATTGAAGAAATACATGGTCTTGATAACCTGGCATAGGTAGTAAAGGTAAATTCTCTCTATAGACTCGATAAATGCAAAATCCCATTTACTAAGTTTGCTAGCCAATGCTTTGATGAGTTTGATGACTTTATGGTTAAGCAATAAAACTTCAATGCTTATGTTGGTAGACAATTGAAATACAATGCTGATATGCTTGAAAACTTGAGTGATTATATGGCTAGTGTTAAAGGTGAACTTAAACTTATTAGTAAACATGCTTCTATGGTTACCACTCATGTAGAACAAGTGCTTAAGGCTCAGAACGATTTGCTCAGTGAATTAAATAATAAGAAAAATGATAATGTTGTTAGAGTTATGACTAGAGGTGGTAAAATGACTCAGGAACCTCTGTATCCTAAGGGTCATCCTAAGAGAATTGAGCAAGATTCTCAGAGAACTAATGTTGATGCACCTAGTCCTTCTAAAAAGAAGAAAAATAAAAATGATAGGACTCTGCATGCTTCTAGTGAACCTGCTGTTAACACACCTGAGAATCCCAATGATATTTTTATTTCTGATGCTGAAACACAAACTGTTAATGAACATGAACCTAGTGAAAATGTTAATGATGACTTTCATGTTGTTGCTCAACCTAGCAATGATAATGATGTAGAGATTGAACCTGCTGTTGATCTTGATAACCCATAATCAAAGAATCAACGTTATGATAAGAGAGACTTTGTTGCTAGGAAGCACGGTAAGGAAAGAGAACCATGGGTTCAGAAACCCATGCCCTTTCCTCCTAAACCATCCATGAAAAAGGATGATGAGGATTTTGAGCACTTTGCTGAAATGATTAGACCTATCTTTTTGCGTATGCGTTTGACTGATATGCTTAAAATGAATCCTTATGCTAAGTATATGAAGGAGATTGTTACTAATAAGAGAAAGATACCGAAAGCTAAAATTTCCACCATGCTTGCTAATTATACTTTTAAGGGTGGAATACCAAAGAAACTTGGAGATCCAGGAGTACCAACTATACCATGCTCCATTAAAAGGAACTATGTTAAGACTGCTTTATGTGATCTTGGAGCCAGTGTTAGTGTTATGCCTCTCTCTTTATATCGTAGACTTGATTTGAATAAGTTGACACCTACTGAAATATCTTTGCAAATGGCTGATAAATCAACTGCTATACCTGTCGGTATTTGTGAGGATGTGCCGGTTGTGGTTGCAAACGTTACTATTTTAACGGACTTTGTTATTCATGATATTCCCGAGGACGATAGGTTGTCGATTATCCTTGGTAGACCCTTTTTGAATACTGTAGAGGCTGTTATTGATTGCAACAAAGGCAATGTCACTTTTCATGTTAATGGTAATGAGTATATGGTACACTTTCCGAGGAAACAACGTCAAGTCCACAGTATCAATTCTATTGGAAAATTTTCAACAATCACTATTGGAGGTTTTGAATTTCCTCTTCCTACTGTCAAGAAGAGATATGATATTCTTATTGTTGGAGATGTGCATATCCCCGTTGAGGTAGCCTAGTGTTATTCGAGATTTCTCTAGTTTCATATTATTCGAGATGAGTTTGTTAACAAGACCTGATCAACCTTGTTAGTGAATTCCTTTTGATGAGCATGAGATGGATGAAGTTAGAAAGCACAACTTTCTATACCCTCTTTTTACTTTCTGTTATTTATATTAAATAAAGTAAAAATAGTATTTTCTGTCTGTTTTCTGAATTATCCATGCAATAAAAACTACCCCGAAAATAGAAGTTCTCCAAATGCCCTGAAAATTAAATATGATTTTTTCTAGAATATTTGAGAATATCTTGCACTGAGAACACAGCAGGGGGAGCAACCACGTGCCCACGAGGGTGGAGGGCGTGCCCACGCCCCTTGGGCGCGCCCCCTACCTCGTGGACCCCACGTGGGTCCCCTCCACTTATCCTTTCACCCACACACTTCGTCTTGCTCCAGAAAAAATCATCCACCAGCTCAAACCCATGTTCTAGCTCTTCTTGCTGCCATTTTCGATCTCCTTGCTCAAAGCTCCTCTCACAAAACTACTTTGGGGGATTGTTCTTTGGTATGTGACTCCTCCAATGGTCCAATTAGTTTTTGTTCTAGTTCTTTATTTATTGCAATTTTTTGCTGCTTAGGTGACCCTGTTCTTGAGCTTACATGTCAAATTTATGTGGTCAAAAGTGGTTTAATGCATGATATAGCCTCTAGGCACTTGTAGGAGTAGTTGCTATCAATTTTGTTGAGTTCGGTTCATTTTTATTTTGAGTCACTAAAAATTTCGGAAATTTTTCAGAGGAAGAAATATGTTTAGGAAAATGTACCATGGTGGTTCCTCAAGGTAACAAGGACCCAAGCCCACAATACGCGAGCCAGACAATGAACTACCAAGGGAGGCTGAAGTGCGGTGTTGTGAATGGCCGTCAGAGGACTTCATGGTTCGACCAGGAATCAAAGAGGAATTTGACGCATATGTGCGTAACGCTGATCTTGAGAGCTTCGAGGCAGATAAGTGTCGTCAGTACTACTACCTCACTGATTCCTTTGTGAGAAGGTTTGAATTTACATCATCACGCAATTCTCAAACTATCCTGTTTGATCTTTATGATAAATCTTATACCATGGACTTAGAAGATTTTAATACTGCTTGTAAACTACCACAGTGGGGTAATGTTAATGAACCTCGTAAATCCGAATATAAGGATTTTCTTGCTAGTATCACTGTGGGGGAATATAGGGAAATCATGCAAGCTACCATAGGGAGCATTCATTTTCTGCTATACATTATTTTGCTCTCTTTATAGGTAGATGCATAAATGGTAAGGATGAGGCATGTCACATGTGTGTTCCAGATCTTAGTATTCTCAAAAGTGCTGTATTAGGAGATAGACAGTAAAACTTGGGGGCCATTGTTGCACGTAGGTTGCATAATAACAAAATTAATGGAGATTTCTTTGGTGGAATTTAGGCAACCCGTTTAGCTAATTTTCTTGAGATACCCATACATGGATATGATATTGAGTTGCCTCCTGCTTATTTAGATTATGATGCTATGGTTCATCATCAATTCATTGAGAGAAACAATCAGTCCCTCCAGTACCGACTAATCTTTGACAAACGACGAACCTATCACGTCGCTCTCCCTGCTCCTGCTTTCTTTGACTTTCAAGCAAAAAGGAAATATGTTATAACCAGGTAGGAGGCAGATGAGTACGAGAGGAGGACGGAGGCAGCCCGCCTCCAAGCTGTAGCTCTTTAGGCAGTAGCTGATGCATCTCAGTACGACCCCAGCTTCAACTTCGGATACCCACCAGGCCATCCATGGGCATAGACCAACCTAGGCCAAAAGCCTAAGCTTGGGGGATTATGTATTTCTCACCGACATTACATTCATGTTCACACACACATGCCAGTTGTCGATGCTCATACTTTTCATTGTATCATCCATGCTAGTTTATTTCCATTTTCTCGCTTTCTTCCTGTGTGTCCGAAAAACCTTAAGAAAAACCAAAAAAATTTAGTTGTAGCTTTTAGTTAGTTTACTTCTCATGCCTGTAGTGGTAGTAATTAAAAATAAAACCCAAAAAGATTTCTCGTTCTTCTTTTGCTTGTTGGGAGCTTTCTCGTGTAAATAGTTTTGTTTTATTTCCTTCCTTTGGAGTTCGAGAGGAGAAGACCATAATTGAAATGTTGAGTGGCTCTCATATGCATTATTGTTGATCTAACAAAGAGCCCATATTACCTTATCTTCTCCCATGAATTGAATGCTTGCAGATTACAGCTTAGTCCAATGCACGTGCACTATTATTATTGTCCACACCGTTCGGTCGTGCAAGTGAAAGGCAATAATGATGATTATATGATGAACTGATTGAGATGAGAAAAGCTGGCATGAACTCGACCTCTCTTGTTTTTGTAAATATGATTAGTCCATCATTCCTGATTCAACCTATTATTAATGAAACATGTTTGCAATGTCAATTAGATATTATAGTTTCTTATGCCTTGCTTAATTAGCTAGGAGTTTATAATGCTAGTAGTTGATTAATGGGGTAGTATCCTCCTTTGAATGATTCAAGTGGCTTGACTTGGCACATGTTCACGCATGTAGTTGAAACAAAATCAACATAGCCTCTACGATATTTATGTTCATCATGAATTATATCCTACTCATGCTTGCATTCGGTGTTGATTAATTTTAATGCATGTTCATGACTGTTGTCGCTCTCTAGCTGGTTGCTTCCCAATCTCTTTCTAGCCTTCACTTGTACTAAGTGGGAATACAGCTTGTGCATCCAATTCCATAAACCCCAAAGTTATTCCATATGAGTCCACCATACCTTCCTATATACAGTATCTACCTGCCATTCCAAGTAAATTTGTATGTGCCAAACTCTAAACCTTCTGCTCGAATAGCTCATGTATCAACAAGGGTTGTATGTATCTTCCATGATAGGCGGGTTATTCTCAAGATGAGTGGACTCCGCTCCTCATTCACGAGAAAATGGCTGGTCACCGGGATGCCTAGTCCCATGCTCAAATCAAATCAAAATAATTGCAAACAAAACTCCCCCAGGATTGTTGTTAGTTGGAGGCACCCGTTGTTTCGGGCAAGCCATGGATTGATGCTTGTTGGTGGTGGGGGAGTATAAACTTTACCATTCTGCTTGGGAACCGCCTATAATGTGTGTAGCATGGAAGATATCGAGATCTCTCGGTTGTTATGTTGACAATGAAAGTAGACCGCTCAAAATATTATTCATCTCTATTTCAAAATCGAGCTCTGGCACCTCTACAAATCACTGCTTCCCTCTGCGAAGGGCCTATCCATTTACTTTTATGTTGAGTCATCATCCTCTTATTAAAAAGCACTGGAGAGCACCACTGTCATTTGCATGTATTACTATTAGTTTACATTAAGTTTACATTGAGGACAAGCAAAGGTTTAAGCTTGGGGGAGTTGATACGTCTCCATCGTATCTACTTTTCCAAACACTTTTGCCCTTGTTTTGGACTCTAGCTTGCATGATTTGAATGGAACTAACCCGGACTGACGCTGTTTTCAGTAGAATTACCATGATGTTTTTTTGTGCAGAAATAAAAGTTCTAGAAATGACCTGAAAATCAACGAAGATTATTTTTGGAATATATAAAAAATACTAGAAGAAGAATCCATGTTAGGGGGCCCACACCCTGTCCATGAGGGTGGGGGTCCACCTACCCCCCGGGCGCGCCCCCTGCCTCGTGGGCCCCCTGATGCTCCACCGACGTCCACCTTGACTCCATATATTCACTTTCGGGGAGAAAAATTAGAGAGAAGGATTCATCGCGTTTTACGATACGGAGCCACCGCCAAGCCCTAATCTCTCTCGGGAGGGCTGATCTGGAGTCCGTTCAGGGCTTCGGAGAGGGGAATCCGTCGCCAGCATCATCATCAACCTTCCTCCATCACCAATTTCATGATGCTCACCGCCGTGCGTGAGTAATTCCATCGTAGGCTTGCTGGACGGTGATGGGTTGGGTGAGATTTATCATGTAATCGAGTTAGTTTTGTTAAGGGTTGATCCCTAGTATCCATTATGTTCTGAGATTGATGTTTCTATGACTTTGCTATGCTTAATGCTTGTCACTAGGGCTCGAGTGCCATGATTTCAGATCTGAACCTATTATGTTTTCATGCATATATGTGAGTTCTTGATCCTATCTTGCAAGTCAATAGTCACCTATTATGTTTTCATGCATATATGTGAGTTCTTGATCCTATCCTGCAAGTCAACAGTCAGCTATTATGTGTTATGATCCATTAACCCCAAAGTGACAATAATTGGGATACTTACGGGTGATGACCGTAGTTTGAAGAGTTCATGTATTCACTATGTGTTAATGCTTTGGTCCGATACTCTATTAAAAGGTGGCCTTAATATCCCTTAGTTTCCAATAGGACCCCACTGCCACGGGAGGGTAGGACAAAAGATGTCATGCAAGTTCTTTTCCATAAGCACATATGACTATATTCGGAATACATGCCTACATTACATGATGAACTGGAGCTAGTCCTGTGTCACCCTAGGTTATAACTATTGCATGAGGAATCGCATCCCACATAATTATCCATCACTAATCCATTGCCTACAAGGTTTTCATATATTGTTCTACGCTCATTTACTTTTCCGTTGCTATTGTTACAATTACTATAAAACCAAAAATATTACTTTTGCTACTGTTACAACTACTATCATATTACTTTGCTACTAAATACTTTGCAGTAGATATTAAGTTTCCATGTGTTGTTGAATGGACAATTCAGCTGCTAATACTTGAGAATATTCTTTAGCTCCCCTTATGTTGAATCAATAAATTTGGGTTGAATACTCTACCCTCGAAAACTGTTGCGATCCCCTATGCTTGTGGGTTATCAGATGTTAACAATTTTATCATATTCGTTATTGAATGCATCACGCACGTTGCCTAGAAGAAACTGTGTGGCATAGGTTGTCCATCACACACACTTTTTATTTGGAAAACTTTTGTGCAAGGTGGCGTAACGCAAATAGTTTTCTAGAGGGAGTCCTGTGCGATTGTTATACATAACAATACTAAATTGTACCCACAACAATTAAACATCGCATTGCAGAATTGAACCAAATAGATAACTAAACATCAGAACAAATGAACCAAACATTAACTAAGCACCACATTGCACAATATAACATTCTAGAAAGTCAGACAGTTAACCAAACCAAGCATCCTTAATAACTTGGAAATATAACAATTGTATTTTTTTCTCATGTATGTAGTACAGCCAAATTTGATTTATTTCTCAGACGGAAAATAATACAAAATTGCACTAAAATAATTAAACATCGCATTGCAGAATTGAAGAAAATAGTTAACTAAACACCACAACAAATGAACCAAACATTAACTGAGCACCACTGATACGTCCATTTTCATCATGCTTTTATGTTTATATTTATTGCATTATGGACTATTATTTTACATTTTGGTACAATACTTATGCATTTTCTCTCTTATTTTACAAGGTTTACATGAAGAGGGAGAATGTCGGTAGGTGCAATTCTGGACCAGAAAGGAGCAAATCTGAGATACCTATTCTGCAAACCTCCAAAAGTCCTGAAATTTTACATAGAATTATTTGGAATATATAAAAAATATTGGGAAAAGAAAATACAGAAGGGGACTCACCAGGTGGCCACAAGCCTGAGGGCGAGCCCAAGCCCCCAGGTCTTGTGGGCCCCCTTGTGATCGTCAGGTGCCCATCTTCTGCTATATAGAGGGTTTGGACCTAGAAAAAATCATAAGGAAGCTTTCGGGACGAAGCCCCACCGTCTCAAGGCGGAACCTGGGCAGAAGCAATCTAGGGCTCCGGCGGAGCTATTCTGCCAGGGAAACTTCCCTCTGGGAGGGGGAAATCGAAGCCATCTTCATCACCAATGTACTTTCATCGAGGGAGGGTCGATCTTCATCAAAATCTTCACCAACACCATCTCCTCTCAAAACCTACTTCATCTCTTGTATTCAATCTTTGCCCCAAAACCTCATATTGGTACCTGTGGGTTGCTAGTAGTCTTGATTACTCCTTGTAGTTAATACTAGTTGGTTTATTTGGTGGAAGATCATATGTACAGATCCTTAATGATATTTATCACACCTCTGATCTTGAACATGAATACGCTATGTGAGTAGTTACTTTTATTCATGAGGACACGGGAGAAGTCTTGTTATAAGTAATCATGTGAATTTGGCATTCATTCTATATTTTGATGAGATGTATGTTGTATTTTCTCTAGTGGTGTTACGTGAACGTTGACTACATGACACTTCACCATGATTTGGGCCTATGGGAAGGCATTGGGAAGTAATAAGTAGATGATCGGTTGCTAGAATGAGAGCAGCTTAAACCCTAGTTTATGTGTTGCTTCATAAGGGGTTGATTTGGAACCACATGTTTCATGCTATGGTGAGATTTATCTTAATTCTTCTTTCGTAGTTGCAGATGCTTGCTCGAGGGGTTAATCATAAGTGTGAGACTTTTCAAAGTAAGGAAAGCACCCAAGCACCGGTCCACCCACATATCAAATTATCAAAGTAATGAACGCGGGTCATATGAGCATGATGAAAACTAACTTGAAAATAATTCCCAGGTGTCCTCGGGAGTGCTTTACTTTATATAAGAGTTCGTCTAGGATTATCCTTTGTTACAAAAAGTATTGGGCCAGCTTGTTGCACCTTTCCTACACTTGTTACTTGTTAGCCGTTACAAATTTTCTTAACACAAAACTATCTATTACAGATAATTTCAGTGCCTGCAGAGAATACGTTGTTGGAAGAGGGCGACTTGCTCCTTGGACTTGGAAGAGGGCGAGGCCTCCACATCGTGGGTGCCCTCCTCATAGTGGTGAGTTTCCTGAGCCGCTCCAGGAACCAACCTGCTGGCTCTGGGCACCAAATTGCTTGTCATTTCCTTCTGCTCCACGTTGGGTTCGACACTCTTACTTATCAAAAGGACTACGATTGTTCCCTATACTTGTGGATCATCAAGACTCTTTTCTATCACCTTTGCCGAGGAGTGAAGCGCCTTTGGTGAGTGGAATTTCATATGGAAAAAAATTATATTACGTGCTGAAATTTACTGTTACTTATCACTATGGAAAATTATCCTTTGTGGGGCTTGTTCGGTGTATCTTCACCTTGACCGGAAGAGCAAGAAGTTGCTCCTCAACCTACTGAACCTACTGAAAATATTTATTATGAAATTCCTTTGGGTATGATAGAGAAACTGCTAGCTAATCCTTATGCAGGAGATGGAACATTACATCCTGATATGCATGTAATCTATGTAGATGAAGTTTGTGGATTATTTAAGCTTGAAGGTTTGCCCGAGGATGAAGTCAAGAAGAAGGTCTTCCCTTTATCTTTGAAGGGAAAGCTATTGACATGGTATAGGCTATGTGATGATATTGGAGCTTGGAACTATAACCGATTGAAATAGGAATTTCATCAGAAATTAAATGTTATACATTATGCTAGTAAAACTCTAGACATTGCTCAAAGAAATTATGCCACTAATGAAAAATAATTTTTAGCAGTTGTGTTTGCTTGTGCTAAATTCATACCTTATATTGTTGATTCCAAAGCAACTGTTCACACTGATCATGTTGTTATTAAGTATCTTATGGAAAAGAAAGATGATAAACCAAGACTTATTAGGTGGGTTCTCTTGTTACAAGAATTTGATTTACATATTATTGATAGGAAAGGATCTGAGAACCCCATAGCAGACAACTTGTCTCGGTTAGAAAATATTCCTGATGACCCACTGCCTATTGATGATAGTTTTCCTGAAGAACAATTAGTTGTCTTAAATGCTTCTCGTAGTACTCTATGGTATGCAAACTATGATAATTATATTGTTGCAAAATTTATACCACCTAGTTTCACACACCAAAAATATAAAAAATAAATTCTATGATTTAATTAAGACATTACTTCTGGGATGACCCACACCTTTATAATGAAAGAGTAGATGGTGTTATTAGACGTTGTGTACCTGAGCATGAACAGGAATAGATCCTACGCAAGTGTCACTCCGAGGCCTATGGAGGACACCATGCTGGAGACAGAACTGCACACAAGGTATTACAATCTTGTTTTCATTGGCCTACTATCTTCAAGGATTCCCGTAAGTTTGTCTTGTCTTGTGATGAATGTCAAAGAATTGGTAATACCAGTAGACGTCGGGAAATGCCTACGAATTATTCACTTGTTATTGAACCATTAGATGTTTGGAGATTTGATTATATGGGACATTTTCCATCCTCTAATGGGTATAATCGTATTTTACTTGATGTTCATTATGTTACTAAGTGGGTAGAAGCTATTCTAGGTAGTAGTGCTGATCACAACACTTCTATTAAAATGCTTAAAGAAGTCATTTTCCCAAGGTCTGGAGTCCCTAGATATTAAATGACTGATGGTGGCTCACATTTTATTCATGGTGCTTTCCGTAAATTGCTTGCTAAATGTGATGTTAACCATAAAATTTCCTCTCCATATCATCCTCAGTGTAGTGGTCAAGTAGAATTAAGTACCAGAGAAATAAAATTGATCTTGCAAAAGACTGTTAATAGATCTAGGAAGAATTCGTCTAAGAAACTTGATGATGCATTATGTGCTTATAGAACTACTTACAAAAACCCCCTGGGTATGTCTCCATATAAAATGGTTTATGCGTAAGCATGTCACTTACTTCTTGCGCTGGAACATAAAGCTTATTGGGAAATCAAAGAGCTCAACTATGATTTTAAACTTGCCGATGAGAAGAGGTTGTTTGACATCGGCTCTGTTGATGAATGGAGAACCCAAGCCTATGAGAATGCCATGTTTTTTAAAGAAAAAGTTAGAAGATGGCATGACAAAAGGATACAAAAGCAGGAATTTAATGTAGGTGACCATGTCTTTCTATAGAACTCTCGTTTAAGATTTTTTGTAGGAAAACTTCTCTCTAAATGGGAAGGTCCTTACATTATCAAAGAAGTTTACCGCTCCGGCGCCATCAAGATCAACAATGCCGAGGGCAATAACCTGAAGGTGGTGAATGGCCAAAGAATCAAACATTACATCTTAGGTACTCCCATAAATATTGAAACCAATATTATTAATACCATAACAGGGACGAGTACATTAGGGAAACCTACCAGAACGCTCATAACTCCAAAAGGGAATAGGTATGTGATACGGTAAGTAAACCGACTCCAAAAGTTTCCCAACAGCAATTTTTCTCTGTTTTGGCATATTTAAAAAATTAGGAAAATAAGAAGTAGTCCGAACAGTACACGAGGAGGCGACAAGCCGTGGGGGCATGACCTACCCCCCTTGGGCGCGCCACCCAGGCTTGTGGCCACCTCGTGTGCCAGCCGAACTCCATTTTCTCCCAGATTACTTGTTTTGCACGGTAAAAATTCATTATATAGTCTCCCAAAGGTTTTAACCACCGTATCACGACAATCTCTTCTGTTCTTCTTTCGACCTATTTCTATACTAGATTGAGAGCAAGATGTGTTCGCAAGAGTCGGTCCAGGAGAGTCATGTATCTAACCCTATGTCGGACCCAAGAGCATACAACGAAGCTGAACCCTTTGGGTGGTCAACGGAGGAAGAGATGGAAGCTGATCTAAAAAGAGTGGACGCTATGGAGGAGGATCAAGAAGTCAGTTCCCTTCCGCGACCTGATGGCTGGCACGAGGAATTCACGAGCTCAGTCTTGCCTGATTCAGTCAAACCCTCCGGTGCAAAGTTTATCTCTTATAATAACATGAAAATGAGTGTTGCTTCCCCCCCCTCTGCTAGGATGCATACATGGTTGGACAGTGCTCTAACTGTCATAGGAAAACTCCACAAGGAAAATATGGACCTCGGGAAGCAAAATCAAATGCTTGAAGAGGAGAATCGCATTCTAAAGGGCATTGTTGACAAAAACATTGCACCACCAGCTCCGAAGAAGGAGACTTGAGTACATGGGTACGGGAACTCCCCTTGGCTTGTGCCAAGCTTGGGTGAGGTGCCCCAGTATCGTATCACCATCAGGTCTTCACCTTTATCGTTTATCTTAGTTTGATCCTTTTGGTTATATCTTGATCTAGTACAATAAGAGTTTTAGTATGATGTAGTTGTTCGCTTTGTGTTCCCTCTATGTAATCGAGTCCGAGAGTTATATAATAAAGAGTAGTTTTGAGTTGATGGCTTTGGTTTCTTTCCTTGATCGTAGAAATAAAAAGAATAAAACAAGTAAAACGATTATATAATGATCTTATGGAGAGTGATGGCTTCACATGTAAAGAGTATGATGAATAAAATTTGTTGAGGATTGACAAACATACTGTTGGTCATTGTTGCAATTAACAGGAAGTAATAAAGAAAGAGAGGCCTCACATATAAATACACTATCTTGGGCATCTTTTGTGATTGTGAACACTCATTAAAATATTATATGCTAAAAGGTTGATGTTGGACAAGCAAGACAACATAATGGTTAAGTTTTCTTATATCTGAATAAAGTTATATTGTCATGGATCCTCCAGCATGTTGAGCTTGCTTGTCCTCCTATGCTAGCCAAAAAATTCCGCACCAAGTAGAGATACTACTTGTGCATTCATAACCGTAAACCCAGTTTTGCATTCCACCATACCTACCTATGGATTGAGTAAGATCCCTCAAGTAAGTTGTCATCGGTGCAAGCAATAAAAATTGCTCTTTAAATATGTAAAATCTATTAGTGTGAGGAAAATAAGCTTTATACGAACTTGGGATATGGAAGAAATAAAAGCGATGGATTGCATAATAAAGTTCTTTATCATAAGAGGCAATATAAAGTGATGTTCTTTTGCATTAATATTTTGTGCATCCAACCATAAAAGCGCATGACAACATGTGCTTCCCTCTGCAAAGGGCATATCTTTTATTTTACTTTCTACCTCTATACAAGAGTTATGGTGATCTTCACCCTTCCTTTTTACACTTTTCTTTTAAGCAAGCACTATATATTGGGGAAAGATCTAGACATACATATCCACTCAGATGTAGGTGATCATAAAATATTATTGTTGACATTACCCTTGAAGTAAAAGGTTGGGAGGTGAAACTATAAGCCCCTATCTTTCTCTGTGTCCGGTCAAGGCTTCGATCTCATAAGTATCGCGTGAGTGTTAGCAATTACGACTAAAAGATGGTTCAGTATGTGGACTTGCTACATAAAAGCTCTTACATTGACCCTTTCCGATATTATGATAAATTGCAATTGCTTCAATGACAGAGATCATAGTTTGTTAGATTTCAATAAAGCTTTTGATTCATACTTTATCTTGTGAACGAATTCAGTTTAGCAAAAGAAATTATATGAAAATATGATGCTCTTCTAAAGATGACCGTGAAGCCCTCATGTTCGTATTTTATTTTATGGACACCTCAATCTCTAAACATGTGGACATGACTATCGATTTCGGCTTTCGCTTGAGGACAAGCAAGGTCTAAACTTGGGGGAGTTGATACATCCATTTTGCACTGTGCTTTTATGTTGATATTTATTGCATTATGGACTGTCATTTCCCTTTTTGGTACAATACTTATGCATTTTCTCTCTTATTTTACAAGATTTACATGAAGAGGGAGAATGTCGGCACCTGGGTTCTAGACCGGAAAGGAGCAAATCTGAGATACCTATTCTGCACAACTCTAAAAGTCCTGAAATTTTACAGAGAATTATTTTGGAATATATAAATACTATTGGGTGAAGAAAATACAGAAGGGGACCCACCAGGTGGCCTAAAGACTGAGGGGCGCGCCCTACCCACCAAGATGTGCCCCCAGGGCTTGTGGGCCCCCTGGCCATCATACAGTGCCCATATTCCGCTAAATGGAGGGTTTTGACCTGGAAAGAATCATAAGGAAGCTTTTGGCATGAAGCGCCACCGTCTTGAGGCGCAACCTGGGCAAAAGCAATATAGGGCTTCGGCAGAGCTATTCTGCCGAGGAAACCTCCCTCCGGGAGGGGAAATCGAAGCCATCGTCATCACCAACGATCCTCTCATCGAGGTAGCGTCAATCTTCATCAACATATTCACCAGCACCATCTCCTCTCCGTCGGGGAAACGACACCTATGGAATCATGGGGAATCCCTACTACTGTTGATAGGGCACGGGGCTATGGCAAGAGCGGGATTAGAAGATCAACATAGGGGAATTTTTATCCAGTTTCGGGAGGCAACGATGCATAATACCCTAGTCCTACTTTGGTGTGTTTATCTCGTGTTCTTGGCCCAGCTACAAGGCATGCAGGGTCCAAAAAGTCTGAATCCTCCCTCAGTACGCCTCGGGCCTCCTTTTATAAGTCAAAGGGGCTGCCACACTGTCACTCAGGAGGCAGAAAGTGTCTACAATGTACAAGTCTATCCCTGACATCGTGGGACAAAACACATTTAATGCGTTGTCAACATTCCCCCTTGCTTTATTGGGGACGACAAGGAAGCTCATCTCGTCTGTCGCCGCCTCGCCTTGCTTCGACATGCGTCCAAGCTGATGAGGCATGCAGCGCCACGCTGGCTAGCTAGCTGCTGCGCTGGTGCGGTGGCAGGGTCTTCACGAAGATCTGCATGCCACCACGCAGGTGCTTGCCTAGTTGGCCTAGAAGCTGCATGTTGCCATGTAGTTGTGCGACTAGTTGGCAGGTTGGCTGCTGCGTCGAAACGGCCATGGGGCAGCGGGGCCTTGGTAGGCGTGGGCCTGGCTGTGGCCCTGGAGATATCCCGACAAGGGTCTCGCCGGGTTTCTGTGGTCGTCCCCGGCAAGGATCTTGCCGGGGGCCTTCATCTTCTGGTTCTTACGCAGTCTTACAGGCCTCTGTTCATCACAAAGATCTGCATGCCACCACACAGGGGCCTCCCGAGCCTTGGTCCCAATGTTTGTTGATGGTGTCGGAACTCCTAGGCTCTAGGGTGCCGACCTTGCTGGCGTTGGGCAAGTTGCCGTGGCAAGGCTCTTGCCGGGGCCACATAGGCCGCCCCAGCAAGGATCTTGCTGGGGGAAGCCCGTCTTGTCCCTTTGCTCCTTGCGCCTCTGGCTTGGGTGCTACTCTGGTAGCCTTGTGTCTTCGCGCCCTCTTCTGCCCTGCCAAGCGCGGTCGCAGGTGTGGCTACGACTGCACATGCACAAGTAAAGGGGTACAGAAGGCCCCTACTTTGTATATGTGAGGTGGAGCACTCCTCTGACCAAGACCGTTGCCTACAACTTCCTGATCTCTTTGATGATGAACTCTTGTCGCTCCAAAGCTTTCTTCCTGAGCTTCTGCTTGACGGGACGCGCATGAGGGAAGACAGCAAGATGGTTCTCAATCAACTCCCTGGGAACGCCGGGGATGTCGGATGCTTGCCATGCAAACACATCGACATTCGCCCGTAGGAAGGCGACGAGCGCGCTTTCCTATTTGCTGTCGAGGGTGGAGCTTATAGTAAAAGCCTCGCCTGTGTCGTCCTCCTTGATGGGCACCTTATTGGTCTCTGGTGGTGCTGCCTTGGATTTCTTGCTCTTGCCGGTGGAGCTCTCTGATAACCCACAAGTATAGGGGCTCGCAACAGTTTTCGAGGGTAGAGTATTCAACCCAAATTTGTTGATTCGACACAAGGGGAGCCAAAGAATATTCTCAAGTATTAGCAGCTGAGTTGTCAATTCAACCACACCTGGAAACTTAGTATCTGCAGCGAAGTAATATGATAGTGGTGATAATGGTAACAAAGTAAAGACAGCAAAAGTAATGTTTTTGGTATTTTTGTAGTGATTGTAACAGTAGCAACGGAAAAGTAAATAAGCGTAAACCAGTATATGGAAAACTCGTATGCACCGGATCAATGATGGATAATTATGCCGGATGTGGTTCATCATGTAACAGTCATAACATAGGGTGACACAGAACTAGCTCCCGTTCATCAATATAATGTAGGCATGTATTCCGAAATAGTCATACGTGCTTATGGAAAAGAACTTGCATGAAATCTTTTGTCCTACCCTCCCGTGGCAGCGGGGTCCTATTGGAAACTAAGGGATATTAAGGCCTCCTTTTAATAGAGAACCGGAACAAAGCATTAACACATAGTGAATACATGAATTCCTCAAACTGTGGTCATCACCGGGAGTGGTCCCGATTATTGTCACTTCGGGGTTGCCGGATCATAACACATAGTAGGTGACTATAGACTTGCAAGATAGGATCTAGAACTCACATATATTCATGAAAACATAATAGGTTCAGATCTGAAATCATGGCAATCGGGCCCTAGTGACAAGCATTAAGCATAGCAAAGTCATAGCAACATCAATCTTAGAACATAGTGGATACTAGGGATCAAACCCTAACAAAACTAACTCGATTACATGATAAATCTCATCCAACCCATCACTGTCCAGCAAGGCTACGACGGAATTACTCACGCACAGCGGTGAGCATCATGAAATTGGTGATGGAGGATGGTTGATGATGATGATGGCGACGAATCCCCCTCTCCGGAGCCCCGAACGGACTCCAGATCAGCCCTCCCGAGAGAGATTAGCGCTTGGCGGCGGCTCCGTATCATAAAACGCGATGAAACTTTCTCTCTGATTTTTTTCTCCTCGAAAGCCAATATATGGAGTTGGAGTTGGCGTCAGAGGGCCACCATGGGGCCCACGAGGTAGGGGGGCGCGCCCCCCACCCTCGTGGACAGGGTGTGGGCCCCCTGGTCTTCATCTTTGGCGAGGATTTTTTATTATTTGTTCTAAGATATTCCGTGGAGTTTCAGGTCATTCCGAGAACTTTTGTTTTCTGCACATAAAACAACACCATGGCAATTCTGCTGAAAACATCGTCAGTCCGGGTTAGTTCCATTCAAATCATACAAGTTAGAGTCCAAAACAAGGGCAAAAGTGTTTGGAAAAGTAGATACGATGGAGATGTATCACTCTCTGGCACGTCCTCGACGGGAGCGCAGAACCCCAAAGAGGCGCGCTTGCCGGAGTGGGTGCAAGAGGTCTTGCCAGGAAAGGTCTCGCCGGACGGGGTCTTGCCGGCAGAGGCCTTGTCGGCTTTCTTCCTTCCCGGTGCTTCAGTGGCAGGAGCAAGTACTTTGACGGCAGTTGCTGCAACTTCCTCTCGGTAGAGTTGGTCGGCGCAGATGACCGCGTCTTTCTTGTCAGAGGGGACGGTGATGATGGTCAGCGGCCCCGGCATCTTTAACGTGTTGTAGGCGTAGTGTGACACTGCCATGAACTTGGCCAGCGTTGGGCGGCCAAGGATCCCATTGTAGGGCAAGGGGATCTCGGCGACATCAAAAACGATATTCTCCGCCCTATAGTTCAACTCACCCCCAAACGTAACGGGCAGCACGATTTGTCCTTGGCTGACTCCTTCTCGGGTTAACCCCTTGAAACGTGCCTGTCTCCTCAAGATCCTTATCAGGAATCTGCAGCCTCTTGATCACTGCGGGCGAGATCAAGTTTAGACCGGCCCCACCATCAACCAGCACTTTCGTCACCTTGAGGTTGCGTATTGTTGGTAAAACCAACAGCGGCAAACACCCAACCGCAGTTGTGCGATCAGGGTGTTCCTCGGCATCAAGAATGATAGGCATGCTGGACCACTTCATGGGCTTCTGGGCATCGAACGATGGCTCCGCCGCAGTGACCTAACGCTCCCACCGCTTCAGTTGGTGGTGAGAGGTGTGCAACGAGGCACCACCGACGATGCACATAGCCTTTGTAGCTTTCTCGAACTCATGCTCGGCGGCCTCGTCGTCCTCATCATGATCATCATCTTCCTCCTTCTTGTTGCGGCCCCGAGCGGACCTCTCTTGTCGACCATCTTTGCCGCGGTGGCCCCCTTAGCCGCCACGCTTCTTGCCAGACCCCTCAACACCATTCTAACCTTTCTCCTTATCCCTCCCTTCATATTCAGCTTTCTTCTTTTCTGCAAGCAGCTCAACTTGTCGGCAGTTCTGGAGGTCATGGCCCTTGGTGCGATGGATCTTGCAGTACTGCTTGTCGGAGTTTCCTAGCTTGTCGGCAGCCGCCAAGGCCCGGCAGGCGGCGCACCCAGCAACCTCCTTGTCGGGGTCGTCTGCCTTGGCGTTCTTGGCGGTGCCGGGGTTGCCGGATCCCTCGACGGCAAGCATGGTCTTGCCCTTACGCTTCCTGTTGCGGCGTCGACCCTTCTTCGTCGGGGCGGCGGCGTCTTCGTCCAAGGAGTCGGTTTCCACGCTGGCGTCTTCGCCCGGGTACTTCCTTTCTTCCTCAGCCCGAGCACATCTATCAGCCAGAACATAAAGTTCGGATACATCCTTGACCCTGTTCATCGCCAGCTCTTCACGCATCTTCCGGTTGCATACATTATGATGGAATGCACTGATGACAGCGGCGGGATGAACATCTGCGATGGTGTACTGTACACGGCTGAATATCTGTATGTACTTGCGCGGGGACTCGCCATCCTTTTGGGGGATGACATGCAAGTCGCTTGCCTGGCCAGGAGCTTGCTAGCCTCCAGTAAAGGCGCCAACAAACTAGTGGCACAGATCCGACCAGGAAGAGATGGAATCCATTGGCAGGTGCATCAACCACGATATGACGTTGGGCTTAAGTGCCAACGGAAAGTAATTGGCGAGAACCTTCTCGTCGCGAGCCCTGGCGGCCTACATTGTGATGGTGTAGATGCTGAGGAACTCCGATGGTGAGTCTTGCCATTGTACTTTTCCCCAACATCGGGCTTGAACGTGCGGTGGGAGGGCCACTGGAACTGCCGCAGCTCTCGGGTAAAGGCTGGACGACCCACCTCTTAAGGCTAGCCACTGGAGCCCCCCGGCACTGTGTGGTCCATAGTACGCCCTGCACGCCGATCTGATTGATGACGTGCTTCCCGCTGTCGCTCGATGGTGGTTGGAGCATCTTCCTGAGCCCGCTCCCAGAGAACTCCACGTTGGTCGCAGCAGGTTCGCGTGTCGGACGACGCTGTGGTAACGTTGTCACAGGCGTCAGATCGACGAGCCGGTGGCTGCTGTTGCTAGCGTGGGGGAGGGGAGTGCATCGTGGTCGCGGCGACCGTGGTCCTCCCACCACCGGCGTGCGCCGGTTCGACAGAACGCCGGCACGAGGGTCCCGCTGGGAGCAGCTCATCTTTGTTTGCGAGGCTGGCAAGGCTTTGGATGGTGGCCCTCCACTCATCGAGCTTCTCCACAGCGGGAGGGAAGTCGAGGAGTGGTTGCACGCGCACCAAGGCTTCTACTGGCGTGGGCGCGGCGAAAGCTTCGTGGACCGTGATGCACTCCGGCTACTAACCACATTAGAAGGAGCTCTGTCACGGTCTCGCGGTCGCGCGCCGCTTCCGCCAGCATCCAGGTGTGCACGCCGGCCTGGTGCGTCCTAAGAGTGACGCAAAGGGCTCTTCCCGCGGCGGCGCTCGGGGGCGCCGACATCACAGTATTGCTCATTGCACGCGGCCTAGGAAGGTCGCAGCACGGACGTCGGCTGGGGCGTTTGGGAGGTCGCCGCGCCGCCCATGGGAAGCACAGCCCGCCCACCGGGCCCAGCGGCGTGTGGCTCATCGTCTTGGGCTCGAACGACGCCGCTCGCCTGGCTCCGGTTGCTAGAGTGTCGTGGCTGCTCGCGGGCCACGTCTCTGGCACCATCCGTGGCCGCCTGGTCGCCCGCCCGTGCTGGTGCGGACGGGCCGGCTCCGGACGACCGGATTGCTACGATCCCCTTCTTCTTGGGGGCTGAGGGAGTCCTGGACTAAGGGGTCCTCGGGCGTCCAACCTATTAGACATGGGCAGGACTGATGGGCTGTGAATATATAAAGACCGAAGACTCTACCCGTGTCCGGATGGGGACTCTCCTTGATGTGGAAGGCAAGCTTGGCGTACGAATATGAAGATTCCTTTCTCTGTAACCGACCATATGTAACCCTAGATCCCTCCGGTGTCTATATAAACCGGAGGGCTAGGTCCGTAGACATATATATCCTCATAATCATAGTCAGACAGGCTAGACTTCTAGGGTTTAGCCATTACGATCTCATGGTAGATCAACTCTTGTAATACTCATATTCATCAAGATCAATCAAGCAGGAAGTAGGGTATTACCTCCATAGAGAGGGCCCGAACCTGGGTAAACATTGTGTCCCCTGTCTCCTGTTACCATCGACCTTAGACGCACAGTTCGGGACCCCCTACCCGAGATCCACTAGTTTTGACACCGACATTGGTGCTTTCATTGAGATTTCCACTATGCCGTCGTCAAAAGGTTTGATGGCTCCTTCGACCATCCACAACGATGCTGTCCAAGGGGATGTCTTCCTCCCCGGACAGATCTTCGTATTCGGCGGCATCGCACTGCGTGCCAACTCGCTTGGCCATCTAGAGCAGATTGAAAGCTACACTCCTGGCCATCAGGTCAGATTTGGGAGCTTGAACTACGTCGCGGATATCCGCGGAGACTTGATCTTCGACGGATTCGAGACCACGGCAGCCGCTCCTTGCCACAACGGTGAACATGACGTAAATCTATCATCGGACCATACCCATGAGATAGTACCTGTAGCTCCTCTGGCCTTAGATCTGGAGGAGATTGCGCCATCCGAGGACGGGAAGCTCAACCCCACCACAGAAGCCGCAGACTCAGCGGTGTTGGAGCCGCACACAGACCTAACTTCAAGTAACATCTGTGTCACTCAAACCATGGACTCATCTCCGGCTACAGCTTCCGAACCTTGTGCATCCGCGTACGTCGAGCTTGATCGGTCATCGATCATTAAATTCAGCTCCATAGACATCTTCCGGCACTCGCCTTTGGGCGACATGCTAAACTCATTAAAAAATCTATCCCTGGTGGGGGACTCTCAGCTGAATTATATACGGTTCGAACTGGAGGCTGATGACGGAGAATTTTATTTCCCACCCACCGCCCACTTCATGGCCACTATCGTGGACTTAACCGACATGCTCGATTATGGCTCCGAGGACATCGATGGTATGGACGACGATGCAGGTGAACAGGAGGCCCAAAGCCAGCCGTTCGCCGGACGATGGACGGCCACCTCCTCATATGACGTATACATGGTGGATGCACCAAAAGAGAATAGCGGCGATAGCAAGGAGAATCGAGTCAAGGATGAGCCTCCTAAGACACAACCAAAACATCGGCATCAGTGGCGCCACTCTAAATCACACCGCAGCAAAGACAGCAACACCGGCACGGGAGACGATAACACTCCGGACGGTGCCGAAGTCAGAGAAGATCCCGACGAATGAACTATTGAACAGGATGATCGGGAAGATGGGCAAGTTAGCCCCAATGAACAGGCCATAAACGATGACTCAGAGGACAGCAGTTATCTTCCGCTCTCCGAGGAGGAGGCGAGCCTCGACAAGTAGGATTTTATTGTACCTGAGGAACCTCTCGAGCAAAAGCGCTTTAAGCGCCAGCTGATAGCCACCGCAAGGAGCCTAAAAAAGAAGCAGCGGCAGCTTCAAGCCGACCAAGATATGCTCAACGACAGATGGACCGATGTCCTAGCAGCCGAAGAATACGGCTTCAAGCGCCCAGCCAGAAGCTACCCAAAGCGCAAATTGCTACCTCAGTTCAACGACGAGGCACTGGAGCTCATACCATCATTGCACAATGCGGCTGACCGACCGCCACATGGTCGGGGTAAAGCGGCAACTCAAGCCGAACACCAGCCCACCCCGCCCCATCGTAAAGGCAGAGATAAAACAGTTCATGGTTATACATATGACCTTCGGCAGGACCTGGACAGTAGAGCAGGACATACCAGATCGATCTACGGATCGCGAGGATGTGCCCCAACACGTGACAACGGCTATCTATTCGGACGTGACAAGCCTAATCATGCACGGGCCGAAAACTGCACACGGACTCCATCGGAGCTACGCCGCGATGTGGCCCAATATAGAGGCGCCGCACACCCTCTTTGCTTCACCGACGAAGTAATGGAGCATGAATTCCCAGAAGGATTTAAACCCGTGAATATTGAATCATACGACGGAACAACTGATCCCGCGGTGTGGATTGAGGATTTTCTTCTCCATATCCATATGGGCCGCGAAGATGACCTCGACGCCATCAAATATCTCCCATTAAAACTCAAAGGGCCAGCTCGACACTGGTTAAACAGTCTGCCCGAAAACTCTATTGGCAGCTGGGAGGATTTGGAAGACGCCTTCTGCGACAACTTCCAAGGTACATATGTTCGCCCACCAGATGCCGATGACTTAAGCCATATAGTTCAATAGCCCAGAGACACAGGCAGGAAATTCTGGACTAGGTTCCTAACCAAAAAGAACCAAATCATCGACTGTCCGGATGCCGAAGCCCTAGCAGCCTTTAAACACAGCATCCGCAACGAATGGCTCGCCCGCCACCTCGGCCAAGAAAAGCCGAAGTCCATGGTAGCCTTCACGGCACTCATGACCCGCTTTTGTGTGGGTGAGGATAGTTGGCTGGCCCGTAGCAAAGACAATGCAAGCAACACCGGAACCTCTGAAGCCAGAAATAGCAAGGACAAGTCCTGATTCAATAGACACAAGCGTCGAAACAACAATGACAACACCGATGATACAACAGTCAATGCGGGATTCGGTGGCTCTATATCCGGTCAGCAGAAGAAGCCGTTCAAAAAGAACAATTCGAGCTCATCCAGCTTGGATTGCATACTCGATCATCCGTGCCAGATCCATGGCACCCCAAACAAACCACCCAATCATGCCAACAAATATTGTTGGGTTTTTAAACAGGCCGGCAAGTTAAATGGAGAAAGCAAGGAGAAGGGATCGCAAAGCAAGGACGACGAGGAGGAGCCACAGCCAGCGAACACAGGGGGACAAAAGAAGTTTCCCCCTCAGGTCAAAAAGGTGAACATGATATACGCTAACCACATCCACAAGAGGGAGGGCAAGCGCGCGCTTAGGGACGTCTACGTGATAGAGCCAGTCGCCCCAAAATTTAATCCATGGTCGTCATGCCCGATCACTTTTGATCGTCGGGATCATCCAACCAGTATCCGTCATGGCTGTTCAGCCGCACTGGTCCTGGACCCAATAATTGATGGGTTCCTGATACGTCTCCAACGTATCTACTTTTCCAAACACTTTTGCCCTTGTTTTGGACTCTATCTTGCATGATTTGCATGGAACTAACCCGGACTGACGCTGAAACTTCATGGAGACGCTTTTCAGAAAATAAGAAAAATACCTACCAAAGATGAAGGCCAGGGGGCCCACCACCTTGCCATGAGGGTGGGGGGCACACCTGCCCCCCTAGGGCGTGCCCCCTACCTCGTGGGCCCCCTGTTGCCTCTCTGACTCCAACTCCACCTCCATATATTGAGTTTTGATGAGAAAAAAATCAGAGAGAAGAAATCATCGCGTTTTACGATACGGAGCCGCCGCCAAGCCCTAAAACCTCTCGGGAGGGCTGATCTGGAGTCCGTTCGGGGCTCCGGAGAGGGGAATCTGTCGCCATCGTCATCATCAACCATCCTCCATCACCAATTTCATGCTGCTCACCACCATGCGTGAGTAATTCCATCAAAGGCTTGCTGGACGGTGATGGGTTGGATGAGATCTATAATGTAATCGAATTAGTTTTGTTATGGTTTGATCCCTAGTGTCCACTATGTTCTGAGATTGATGTTGCTATGACTTTTCTATGCTTAATGCTTGTCACTAGGGCCCGAGTGCCATGATTTCAGATCTGAACCTATTATGTTTTCATCAATATATGAGTGTTCTTGATCCTATCTTGCAAGTCTATAGTCACCTATTATGTGTTATGATCTGTTAACCCCGAAGTGACAATAATCGGGATACTTACCGGTGATGACCGTAGTTTGAGGAGTTCATGTATTCACTATGTGTTAATGCTTTGTTCCGGTTCCCTATTAAAAGGAGGCCTTAATATCCCTTAGTTTCCGTAAGGACCCCGCTGCCATGGGAGGGTAGGACAAAAGATGTCATGCAAGTTCTTTTCCATAAGCACGTATGACTATATTCGGAATACATGCCTACATTATATTAATGAACTGGAGCTAGTTCTATGTCAACCTAGGTTATGACTGTTACATGATGAACCGCATCCGGCATAATTCTCCATCACCGATCCATTGCCTACGAGCTTTCCATATATTGTTCTTCGCTTATTTACATTTCTGTTGCTATTGCTATCATCACTACAAAATACAAAAACATTGCTTTTACTACTGTTACCTTTTGTTACCGTTATAACCACTATCATATTACTTTGCTACTGAACACTTTGCTGCAGATATTAAGTTTCCAGGTGTGGTTGAATTGACAACTCAGCTGCTAATACTTGAGAATATTCTTTGGCTCCCCTTGTGTCGAATCAATAAATTTGGGTTGAATACTCTACCCTCGAAAACTGTTGCGATCCCCTATACTTGTGGGTGATCAAGACCATTTTCTGGCGCCGTTGTCGGGGAGCATAGCTCTATTCTTTGAGTCACTTGGGATATATATCTGCTTATCATTATGAAGAACTTGTGAGATCCAAAAACCAAGATCTATCCCTCAACTACAAGGGGAGGTAAGTAACTAGCATCTAGCTCTGCACTTGATTCACCTTCTGTTTTGAGAAAGCTTGCGACACGTACACCTCCTTCTGCTATTCGTTCTGATATGTGCACTACTAGGAAAAGGCCTACTAATGGCGCACCTAATTTGGCCATTAATGGCGCATTAGTGGTGCGCCATTAGTGCCACGCCATTAGTATATTTTACTAATGGCGCACCACTGGTGCGCCATTAGTATCTGGTATACTAATGGTGGACCTCAGATGCACCATTAGTATATACAACAGTGTGCCATTAGTATGCCTCCCAGGGGGCCATGTATACCCAGGTGCTTTGGCATACTAATGGCGCACAACAACAAGATGCGCCATTAGTAACTTCGGCATACTAATGGCGCACTGTTCAATGATGCGCCATTAGTATCCTTTGGCATACTAATGGCGCACTGTGATGTGATGCGCCATTAGTATGAATATTAGGTTTTTTTATTTTTTAATTTTCTGTTTTTTGCACAGGTTACAAAATGTATAATTGGACAAAATATAGACAGCACACATCAACAACAGATTCATCGAATACAATAGAGGGACAGTTGATCTCTTGGCTAATAGCTAACAGCTAAAATCCTCTGGGCTATGACTTCAACCAGGACAGTTGATCTCTTGGCTAACAACTAACAACAAAGAAGTGCCCATACAGCCAATTTACTGCCCTATAATGATTATAAGCACTAGAAATAAAAGATATATCATAGTACTAAACAGTTGAGCAGTTGCAGATCCATCTAATCATGTGGGAAGTCAGTGAGCAGTTGCAGATCCACCATTGCCACCATCTAGTCACGAGGATTGGAGTCCTCCTCAGTCTTGACACTGAGCTTTTGCTTCCCCATGACCTGCAGATAGGTCACCAACATAAACCATTTGAAATGATTAAATAAGTGCACTGGAAGCAATCTAGATCAGCATCCAAACATCCATCTTCGGCAACACTTGAAGCGTAACTACTAAAACAATTATGAACCTGAGATAAGTCAAAGAATCTTACAAGGATAAAATAAGTTACATAAATTCATCAAAATAAAACACTACATCTCTGTTTCTAAACCAGAGAGCCAAGAGAAGAACTATAACAGATGTAGTTCTCTGCCTCAACATGCTGTAATAATATTATCTCTGTTGATCCATGTCCATCTGGGTTAATATGAAATGTAAAAAATTGAATGAGCCAACTTGGTACATCATTACAAATGATTACTTGCTAAGAGAAACAAGTCAGAAAACAAAGCTGCATATAACCACCTAAATATTATGGTCAAGTACTAATTATCAAACTGGCATATCCACTTGTCTGCTACTCCCTATGTAATCAAATGCAAGACATTTTAGGTCACTTCACAGATTTAGTAGTTTGTAAGTAGAAGAATAGAAATTTGAAGAAAAAAATGGTGGATACGCACTGAGATCACGGCACATAACAGGTGTTCAAATCAATGGAAAGCAGATGTATTTTGGAGATGGTACCATCCCTCTCTCAGAATAATCAGAGCCCAAAATTCCACATGTTGATCGATTGATATGCCAAACAGGGGGATCAGCTGAGGGGCTCACCGCGGTGCGGATGACGAGCTCGGGGAGGCCGGAGACATCGGAGCAGAGAGGGCAACGCGGATCGACGGGGGAAGGCGCGCGGCGGCCGACGGGGAAGAAGCTCGGATCCGGCAATGTGGGGGCGCCCAGCTTGAACTGGTGGCCGTAGTCGATGCAGAGGGGAGCTGCGGAGCTCGTGGACACCTTCCCATGTCGTGGATCCGGCGATGTGGTGGGTGAGGAGGTGCGAATCGACGAGATCCACCCATCATCATCACCCTTCTCGAGGTTCTTTACGCTTGGTTGATGCGGATGCGGTGCTGCGCCTCCTGCGGGCCCTTGAAGCCGGCCTTGCCGGCCTTCATCGACGGCGGGCCCTTTGAGGGGAGGGGACCTCTAGCCAGGGAGGGGAGGGGAGGGGAGGGGAGGTGGCGCCGGCGGCAGAGTGGATGCGATCGCCAGCGGGAGGAGGTGGCCGTGGAGGAGGTGGTCGCCGCGGTCGAATGGATCTGGGATGTAGGGAGAGGGGAGAAGGAGAGGGTAGGGGCACCGGCTGTGGAGTAGAGGGTGGCGGGGGCGGTGGGGGTGGCGGGTCGCCGATGGTGGCGGTGGGGGCGGCGGCAGATCGAGATCGGGGAGGGGGCGGCGGCGAGGAGATGGGGACGAGGGAGGAAGGGGGCGACGGGGCGATCTGAGCTATGGTTTGGCCTACGGGTGGGGGTATCTCCTTTTCTTTTCTTTTCTTTTTTCTTTTTTCTGTAGATAGATGGATGGATGGATGTGGGATGGAGATATGGATGGATGGATGGATGGACGCCATGTCATCAATCCATGGACAGAGTTACGATGGATGGATTGGTCCACATATTAATGGCGCACCAACTCTAAATGCGCCATTAGTAATCCAGGTTACTAATGGCGCACCTTCTGGTGGTGCGCCATTAGTAGTTTTGCAAAAAAAGGAATAAAAAATATAATAAAAAAAACAACATTAGTGGCGCACTTTCCGAAAGGTGCGCCATTACTAGTTACAACTAGTAATGGCGCACTGTGTCTGGATGCGCCATTAGTATGTTTGGACAGGCGCACTAGTTCAATTTTTTTTGGATACTAATGGTTCACCCTGGGCCAGGTGCGCCATTAGTAGTTTCAACTCTAGTGGCGTATCAGAAGGTGGTGCGCCATTAGTATATACTAATGGCGCACCGCTTGTCTGGTGCGCCATTAGTATCAATCCCATCTATAGCCCTTTTTCTAGTAGTGGTGGCATGTTATTGATGATGCCACTTCTGCTATGCATGATACTTATGATGAAACTACCTCTATGCCTGATACTACTATGCCACTTAGTGATTTTCTTGATGAACAACTTGATAGGGCTAGGGAAATTGAAAATATTGAATCTTATGATACTGATGAAAGTGATGATGAAGAACCACTTGCTATTCCTAAGGGTTATGTATTTTATCAAGATGCTTATTTAGCCATTTTAGCTCGTAGAAATCGAACTGAACTTAAAAGATTATTAGCTAAATGGAGTAAGCAATCTCTAAATGCTAGAACGAAACCTGACCCTGCTTTTGCTACTTCACCTATCTTTCTTACTGATAAGGATTATGAATTATCTGTTGATCCTGATATAATTACTTTGGTTGAATCTGATCCTTTTCATGGTTATGAATCTGAAACTGTTGTGGCACATCTTACTAAACTAAATGATATAGCTACCCTGTTCACTAAAGATGAGAAAACTCGCTACTTTTACATCCTTAAAATATTTCCATTCTCATTAAAGGGTGATGCTAAGATATGGTTTAATTCTCTTGATCTTGGTTGTGTGCCTAATCCCCAGGATATGATTTATTATTTCTCTGCTAAATATTTCCCTTCTCATAAGAAACAAGCTGCTTTAAGGGATATATATAATTTTGCGCAAATTGAAGAAGAGAGTCTCCCACAAGCTTGGGGGAGGCTTCTCCAATTACTTAATGCTTTGCCTGATCATCCTCTTAAGAAAAATGAAATACTTGATATCTTTTATAATGGACTAACCGATGCCTCCAGAGATTATCTGGATAGTTGTGCTGGTTCTGTTTTCAGGGAAAGAACACCGGATGAAGCTGAAATTCTATTGAATAATATGTTGACAAATGAAAATAATTGGACACCTTCGGAGCTAATTCCTGAGGCTATTCCTAAACCAACTCCGAAGAAGAGGGGTATTCTGTTTCTCAGTCCTAAAGATATGCAAGAGGCAAAGAAATCTATGAAAGAAAAGGGTATTAAAGCTGAAGATGTTAAGAATTTACCTCCTATCGAAGAAATACATGGTCTTAATTTACCGCATGTTGAAGAAACATATAATCTTAATCCATTACGTATTGAAGAAACTCATGGTCTTGATAACCCAACACAGGTAGTAAAGGTAAATTCTCTCTATAGATATGATAAAGCTGTAATCCCTTCTACTAAAATTGCTAGCCCATGCTTAGATGAGTTTGATAAATTTATGGCTAAGAAAGAAGATTTTAATGCTTATTTTGGTAGAAAATTGAAATACAATTCAAATATGCTTGGATACTTGGGTGATTATATGGCTAATGTTAAAGGTGAACTTAAACTTATTAGTAAACATGCTTCTATGGTTACCGCTCAAGTAGAACAAGTACTTAGAGCTCAGAATGATTTTCTCAATGAATTGAACAGTAAGAATAATGATAATGTTGTTAGATTTATGACTAGAGGTGGTAGAATGACTCAGGAACCTTTGTATCCTGAAGGCCATCCTAAAAGAATTGAGCAAGATTCTCAGAGAAATAATATAGATGCACCTAGCTCTTCTAAAAAGAAGAAAAAGAAAAATGATAGGACTTTGCATGCTTCTAGTGATCCTATTGTTGAAACACCTGAGAATGCAAATGATATTTCTATTTCTGATGCTGAAACTCAATCTAGTAATGAACCTAAAACTAGTGATAATGTTAATGATAATGTTCATGATGATGCTCAACCTAGTAATGATAATGATATAGAAATTGAACCTGGTGTTGATCTTGATAACCCATAATAAAAGAATCAACGTTATGATAAGAAATACTTCATTTCTAGGAAACATGGTAAAGAAAGAGAGCCATGGGTTCAGAAACCCACACCCTTTCCTCCTAAACCATCCAAGAAAAAGGATGATGAGGATTTTGAGCGCTTTGCTGAAATGATTAGACCTATCTTTTTACCTATGCGATTAACTGATATGCTCAAAACCAATCCTTATGCTAAGTATGTGAAAGATATTATTACAAATAAAGGAAAGATACCGGAATCTGAAATTTCCACCATGCTTGCTAATTATACTTTTAAGGGTGGAATACCAAAGAAACATGGAGATCCAGGAGTACCCACTATACCATGCTCCATTAAAAGAAACTATGTTAAAACTACTTTATGTGATCTTGGAGCCGGAGTTAGTGTTATGCCTCTCTCTTTATATCATAGACTTGATTTGAATAAGTTGACACCTACTGAAATATATTTGCAAATGGCTGATAAATCAACTGCTATACCTGTCGGTATTTGTGAGGATGTGCCTGTTGTAGTTGCAAATGTTACTATTTTAATGGACTTTGTTATTCTTGATATTCCCGAGGACGATAGTATGTCTATTATTCTTGGAAGACCCTTTTTGAATATTGCAGGGGATGTTATTGATTGCACTAAAGGCAATGTCACTTTTCATGTTAATGGTAATGAGCATACGGTACACTTTCCGAAGAAACAACCTCAAGTTCATAGTATCAACTCTATTGGAAAAATTCCATCGATTATATTTGGAGGTTTTGAATTTCCACTTCCTACTGTCAAGAAGAAATATGATATTCTTATTATTGGGGATTTGCATATCCACGTTGAGGTAACATAGTGTTATTCGAAATTTCTCCGGTTCCATGTTATTCGGAATGAGTTCGTTAACAAGACTTGATCAACCTTGTCAGTGGATTCCTTTTGATGATCATGAGATGGATGAAATTAGAAGGCACAACCTTCTGTACCCCACTTTTACTTTCTGTTATTTACATTAGATGAAACAAAAATAAATATTTTTCTGTCTGTTATCTGATTATCCGTGCAATATAAAAATACCTCGAAAATAAAAGTTCTCCAAATGCCCTGAAAATTAAATATGATTTTTTCTAGAATATTTGAGGATTTATGGAACTGAGAACACACCAGGGGGTCAACCACCTGCCCACAAGGGTGGAGGGCGTGCCCCCCTGCTTCGTGGGCGCACGGTGGCCCAACTCCACTTATCATTTCACCCATACACTCCTTCTTCCTCCCCCAAACACGAAAAACCAGCTCAAACCCGAGTCCTAGCTTGTTTTGCTACCATTTTCGATCTCCTTGCTCAAAGCACCTCTCACAAAACTCCTTGGGGAGATTGTTCCTTGGTATGTGACTCCTCCATTGGTCCAATTAGTTTTTGTTCTAGTGCTTTATTCATTGCAAATTTTTGCTGCTTAGGTGACCCTGTTCTTGAGCTTGCATGTCAAATTTATATGGTCAAAAGTAGTTTTGATGCATGATATAGGCCCTAGGAACTTGTAGGAGTAGTTGCTATCATTATTATTGAGTTTGGTTTACCTTTATTTTGAAGTTAGTAAAAATTTCAGAATTTTTTAGAAAATGATGAGGAGACATTTGAGGGGCTCATCGAGCCAAAGCTCGAAGGAGAAGGCACCAAAGCCTAAGTATAATCTGCCTCACACCACGGAGGTTCGGGCGTGTGAATGGCTTTCCGAGGATTTCTTAAGAGCAGCCGGGATTTTTGAAGATTTTCATGAGTTGTCTCAGACTGCAGGCCTTACCGCTTTCCTCAATGACCAATGCGATCAGTATCTCTTGCTCACAGATACCTTTGTGCAAAACTTCCATTTTCATTCTAGGAACTTACCACCTACGGTGGAATTTCATTTATATGATGAGCATAAGGAGATGTTACTTCATGATTTTTGTCGGATCTGTTTAGTCCCTTTTGAGGGCAAGACAGAAGAACCACATCGTGATGATGTGGAGGGATTTATTGACACTATCACTTTACGGGAAACAAGGAAGGTTTCCGATGCACGAATCACTAGCATACATTTTCCTGTTTGACGCTACTTTGGATCATTTGCTAGTCGTTGCTTAATTGGTCGCGGAAACTATGGAAACCTGAGTATACCTGATATTATTATTTTGCACCACGGTTTATACGGTGATAACTCTTTTAGTATGGGCAACATTATTGCCAATCGGTTAAGTCTGAACCGTACCAAGGGCCCCATCTTTGGAGGCATCTATGCTACAGCCTGGCTGCACATTTTAACATACCTATTAGGCATGCTGAGAAGGAAGAAAAAGTGCTTCCCCGTGTTTATCTAGATTATAAAAGTATGGTGGCACATGATTTTATTGTTAAGAATAGGGAAGGAGAGCTTAAATATCAATTGTTCTTTAATAAACATCATCCTAAGACTATTACCTTGCCTGCTCCTTCTTTGTTTGATTTGACTGCAGGCACGTACCTTGTTCCGTTGACGGCTATCCATGCCTACCGGAGCCCTGCACCAGCCGAGGAGCCAGATCCGGAACCACAATTTGATCCTTCACGAAAGTCTAATTACCAGTGGGATCCGAAGATGATTGTTAGCCAGTGGCAATCTGAGCCTTCTTCTTCCTCATCACAGTACGACCCCAACAACTATTATTATGGATATCCACCAGGCCAGCCGTGGCCATAGACCAACTTAGGCCAAAAGCCTAAGCTTGGGGGAGTACATATTTCCCACCGACATTACATTTATGTTCACACACTCATTGCTAGATGTCGGTGCTCATACTTTTTCATTGTAGCATCCGTGCTAGTTTATTTTCCTTTTTATGCTTTCTTCTTGTGTGTTTAATAAACCTTAAGAAAAACCAAAAAAATTAGTTGTAGCTTTTAATCAGTTTAATTTCCATGCTTGTAGTAGTAATTAAAAAGAAAACCCCAAAAGATTTCCTATTCTTCTTTTGCTTGTTGGGAGCTTTCCCATGTAAATAGTTTTATTGAATGCCTGCAGATTCCAGCTTAGTCCAATGCATGTGCACTATTATTATTATTCACATCATTCGGTCGTGCAAGTGAAGGGCAATTATGATGATATATGATGGACTGGCTGAGATGAGAAAAGCTGGTATGAACTCGACCTCTTTTTTTTTTGTAAATATGATTAGTTCATCGTTCTTGATTTAGCCTAATATGAATAAACATATTTGCAATGACAACTAGAGATCATAGTTTCTTGTGCCATGCTTGATTAGTGACGAGTTATAATGGTCTACCTTGTGTGCCAACATGCTATTAAAATGGTTATGATGTGGTATGATAGGGTGGTATCCTCATCTGAATGATTTAAGTGACTTGACTTGGCACATGTTCACGCATGTAGTTGAAACAAAATCAACATAGCCTTCACGATATTTATGTTCATGGTGGATTATATCCTACTCATGCTTGCATTCTATGTTGATTAATTTTAATGCATGTTCATGACTGTTGTCTCTCTCTAGCTGGTCGCTTCCCAATCTTTTCCTAGCCTTCACCTGTACTACGCGGGAATACTGCTTGTGCATCCAAATCCCTTAAACCCCAAAGTTATTCCACATGAGTCCACTATACCTACCTATATACGGTATCTACCTACCATTGCAAGTAAATCTATATGTGCCAAACTCTAAACCTTCAAATAAATATCTTGTTTTGTATGCTCGAATAGCTCATGTATCAACTAGGGTTGTCTGTATCTTCCATGTTAGGCGGGTTATTCTCAAGAGGAGTAGACTCCGCTCCTCACTCACGAGATAAATGGCTGGTCACCGGGATGCCCAATCCCATGCTTTATGCAAACTAAATCAAAATAATTGCAAACAAAACTCCCCCTGGGACTCTTGTTAGTTGGAGGCACTCGTTGTTTCGAGCAAGCCATGGATTGATGCTTGTGGTGGAAGGGGGGTATAAACTTTACCATTCTGTTTCGGAACCGCCTATAATGTGTGTAGCATGGAAGATATCGCCATCTCTTGGTTGTTATGTTCACAATGAAAGTATACCGCTCAAAATAGTATTCACCTCTATTTCAAAACCGAGCTCTGGCACCTCTACAAATCCCTGCTTCCCTCTGCGAAGGGCCTATCTATTTACTTTTATGTTGAGTCATCATCTTCTTATTAAAAAGCACCATTTGGAGAGCACCGCTATCATTTGCATTCATTATTGTTAGTTTACATTGAGTATGACTTGACTGGATCTCTTTTACCATGAATTACAATGTCTAGTTAGTCCTTGGTCTTTAAAGGTGCTCTTCATTTATGTTTTGCGGTCTCAGAAAGGGCTAGCGAGATACCATCCTGTTATATCATATTATGATTGTTTTGAGAAAGTGTTGTCATCCGAGTTTTATTATTATGGCTAGCTAGTTGATTATGCTATTGATATGAGTAACTTGAGACCTATGCGTTATTGTCAATATGGTTAGTTATAATCTTTGCTGAAAACTTGAATGCTGGCTTTACATATTTACAACAACAAGAGCAAACATAGTTTGTAAAAGTTTTTCTTTATCACTTTCAGTTTGTCAACTGAATTTCTTGAGGACAAGCAAACGTTTAAGCTTGGGGGAGTTGATACGTCTCCAATGTATCTACTTTTCCAAACACTTTTGCCCTTGTTTTGGACTCTAACTTGCATGATTTGAATGGAACTAACCCGGACTGACGTTGTTTTCAGCAGAACTACCATGGTGTTATTTATGTGCAGGAGCAAACATTCTCGGAATGACCTGAAACTTCACGGAGACACTTTTCAGAAAATAAGAAAAATATCTACCAAAGATGAAGGCCAGGGGGCCCACCACCTTGCCATGAGGGTGGGGGGCGCGCCTGCCCCCCTAGGGCGTGCCCCATATATTGAGTTTCGATGAGAACAAAATCAGAGAGAAGAAATCATTGCTTTTTATGATACAGAGCCGCTGCCAAGCCCTAAAACCTCTCGGGAGGGCTGATCTGGAGTCCGTTCAGGGCTCCGGAGAGGGGAATCCATCGCCATCGTCATCATCAACCATCCTCCATCACCAATTTCATGATGCTCACCGACGTGCGTGAGTAATTCCATCATAGGCTTGCTGGACGGTGATGGGTTGGATGAGATCTATCTTGTAATCGAGTTAGTTTTGTTAGGGTTTGATCCCTAGTATCCACTATGTTCTGAGATTGATGTTGCTATGACTTTGCTATGCTTAATTCTTGTCACTAGGGCCCGAGTGCCATGATTTCAGATCTGAACCTATTATGTTTTCGTCAATATATGAGTATTCTTGATCCAATCTTGCAAGTCTATAGTCACCTATTATGTGTTATGATCCGTTAACCCCGAAGTGACAATAATCGGGATACTTACCGGTGATGACCGTAGTTTGAGGAGTTCATGTATTCACTATGTGTAAATGATTTGTTTCAGTTCTCTATTAAAAGGAGGACTTAATATCCCTTAGTTTCCGTAAGGACCCCGCTGCCACGGGAGGGTAGGACAAAAGATGGCATGCAATTTCTTTTCCATAAGCACGTATGACTATATTCGAAATACATGCCTACATTATATTATTGAACTGGAGCTAGTTCTGTGTCACCCTAGGTCATGACTGTTACATGATGAACCACATCCGGCATAATTCTCCATCACCGATCCATTGCCTAGGAGCTTTCCATATATTGTTCTTCGCTTATTTACATTTCCGTTGCTATTGCTATCATCACTACAAAATACCAAAAACATTGCTTTTACTATTGTTACCTTTTGTTACCGTTATCACCACTATCATATTACTTTGCTACTGAACACTTTGCTACAGATATTAAGTTTCCAGGTGTGGTTGAATTGACAACTCAGCTGCTAATACTTGAGAATATTCTTTGGCTCCCCTTGTGTTGAATCAATAAATTTGGGTTGAATACTCTACCCTCGAAAATTGTTGCGATCCCCTATACTTGTGGGTTATCAGTTCCACCTGACGCGAGTCCAGATGGACGGTGGCAGCAGCCTCAACCTGCTCTATCAGGATACAGTGCGCAAAATGGGCATTAATCCATCACGGATCAAGCCCACAAAGACTACCTTTAAAGGAGTCACACCAGGTGTAGAGGCCCGCTGTACGGGTTCAATCACACTAGAGGTTTTCTTCGGATCTCCGGACAACTTCCGAAGCGAGGAGTTAATCTTTGATATCGTCCCCTTTTGCAGCGACTATCACGCACTGCTTGGACGAACAACATTTGCTTGATTCAACGCGGTGCCACATTACGCTTATCTCAAGCTCAAGATGCCCGGACCACACGGCGTCATAACAGTTAATGGAAACCCAGAACGCTCCCTCCACACAGAGGAGCACACTGCTGCCTTAGCAGCACAAGTACAGAGCGGCCTTTCTAAGCAGAACCTTAATTCGGCGGCCGAGCTCCCGGACACTATCAAAAGAGTCCGGACTATTCCCCGGCAGGACAGCTCGGCTCGTCCAGAGCTCGACTAGCAATTCACCTCCGTCCCAGTCCCGACCAAGTGGCGGCAATTCTACCGCGCGTACATAACTACGCACTCAAAATACCATGGGCATGGATTTAGGCATAACTAGCTTGTGATCACAATATGGCTCGACCGCCCCTGGACACACATACTTTCACTTTTTCTTCTTTCTCCTTTTCAGGTTTATTTTCCAAAGGCCTTCTATGATGGCCTGACCATCGGTCCTTTTCGTAGGATAAACACACCAAGACGGCAAGAAGCATGGACGTACGAGGAAATTTTTAGGTGATTTCTCTAACGATCCCTCTACCTGCTTTTAGGACCCACACGCAGCTCTCCCATGGTTAAGGCATATTAAATAGCCTTCTTTTTATTACGATTTGATGCACTAATGAAATTATCATGGAAACAGTTTGCAGCCCAAATTCTACGGCTCTAGCTTACTACCCTTTCTTCTTTTTCTTTTTGATAACTTTATCAAATAGCACACGTACACTTTGGTACGTTTCAATTTGCCAGGGGCTTCATAGTGCCCCACAACATGGCAACAAAGTCCAAACACTTTTTAAAGTATAGTTCGGCACCCCGAATTTAGCACTATATGCATTGGCTCTGAATCATGTCTTTGGTCAATAGTTGGGTTGTCCGGCTCTTGTGCTTGCTACTTTACGTTCCGCTATATCGGCTAGGGTAGTAAAGGGGGAACTACTGTGGTTGTGCCCAAGTTTACTGGGATGAGCACCTTAGTAGAGAAAGCCGAAAACTGACTGTCATGATGCGACGAGAGCCTGTCAGCTATTCGGAGGTCTCAAATATTTAGAGATTTTTTCTGCATTACGCGAGGGATCGGTACTTACCCGATCAGGTGTTCACAGCATCCTAGTTCAGATACTAGGGGATGCGCCTATATTTTTATTGTCAAACTCCTATGGCTAAGTGAGGGTGCTAAAGCCGCATAGTCTGATTGCCTGGTTCATCGCGCTAAAAACCTCCTTCAAGGACCAAACAATTGGATCAAGAGTGTCTCGATTACATCCCGAACACCCCCGTACTACCTATGTGGGGGCAGAAGCCGACGACTGGCCAACTCTCAGATTTCACACGACACGGCCGCACAGGAGGTGAATTTTTTTTAAATAACAAACATTATATTACATAACGAATTTGTTTCATCATACAAGGCAGAGACAACATGAATGCATTCATTCAAAAATAATGTCTTGCGCACATTGCGTTGCCACAATACGAGACCCCTCCAGGATGTCTTCAAAGTACCGCTCGGGTGTGCGGTGATCCTTGCCTCTAGCGGTCCCCCGGTCGTAAGCTGGACGACGTCCATCTTCGCCCACCACACCTTGACGCGGACGAAGGCCAGGCGCGCGCCCTCGATGCAGACCGGCCGCTTGACGACGTCCAGCCGAGGGCAGGCATTCACCAGCCTCTTCACAAGCCCGAAGTAGCTGCCGGGGCATAGCTTCGGCAGGCCACAGCCTGATTATTAAATCCTTCATGGCCAGTTCGGCCAACCTATGCAGATCAACCAGTTGTTTTAGCTTATCGCTAAAGGGTACTGGATGTTCTAGCGCAAGATATTGCGACCAGAACAGCTTCTCCATTGAGCTCCCTTCTTCGGCTCAGAAGAACTCCGCAGCGTCCGACACACTGCGTGGCAGATATGCAAACGCTCTTGGAGAACTCTGAATCCGGGTTAGTAAGAGATACTTCTTCTACGCTAAAAACCTCCTTCAAGGACCAAACAATTGGATCAAGAGTGTCTCGATTACATCCCGAACACCCCCGTACTACCTATGTGGGAGCAGAAGCCGACGACTGGCCAACTCTCAGATTTCACACGACACGGCCGCACAGGAGGTGAATTTTTTTAAATAACAAACATTATATTACATAACGAATTTGTTTCATCATACAAGGCAGAGACAACATGAATGCATTCATTCAAAAATAATGTCTTGCGCACATTGCGTTGCCACAATACGAGACCCCTCCAGGATGTCTTCAAAGTACCGCTCGGGTGTGCGGTGATCCTTGCCCTCTAGCAGTCCCCCGGTCGTAAGCTGGACGACGTCCATCTTCGCCCACCACACCTTGACGCGGACGAAGGCCAGGCGCGCGCCCTCGATGCAGACCGGCCGCTTGACGACGTCCAGCCGAGGGCAGGCATTCACCAGCCTCTTCACAAGCCCGAAGTAGCTGCCGGGGCATAGCTTCGGCAGGCCACAGCCTGATTATTAAATCCTTCATGGCCAGTTCGGCCAACCTATGCAGATCAACCAGTTGTTTTAGCTTATCGCTAAAGGGTACTGGATGTTCTAGCGCAAGATATTGCGACCAGAACAGCTTCTCCATTGAGCTCCCTTCTTCGGCTCAGAAGAACTCCGCAGCGTCCGACACACTGCGTGGCAGATATGCAAACGCTCTTGGAGAACTCTGAATCCGGGTTAGTAAGAGATACTTCTTCTACACATACTTGCTTTGCATACTAAACGCCTTACTCGCCGCGATTTTCCTGGCCTCCTGGATCTCCTGGAGGGTGCCCTGGGCCTCAACCCGGGTACCTTCCGCACTTTGGCAAGCCTTAGCGAGTTCGGTCTCTCGAGCGAAAACATCACGCTCCAAGGATTCGCATTTCTTCACTGCATCCTGGAGCTCTTGCTGGACCTCATCAAGCCTGGCCTCGTGCTTCTCACGGGCGGCTTTTTCCTTGACAGCTCTCTCCCTGGCCTCGGCCAGGGCCTGTTTAAGGACCTCGACTTCGGTCGCTGCTCCTACACATATCATGGCACTACGGTCAATACGCATCATTTATTCTTTCTTCATATACCGCAAGTCATTACCTACCTTGCTTGTCTTCTAGCTGCTTCCTTGCTTGGCTGAGCTCCTCCTCGGCCCACTCCAGTCTCTGCTTTAGTCCAGAGACTTCGGCAGTGTGTGAGGTCGAGGCTAGCAACGACGCCTACTTATTCATATAAGACATATTTAGTTAGTTTCCTGCGAAAATAAATTGATCCTCTGTCCGGCTCTTCTTTCCGAACACCGGACAGTGTCTCAGGGGCTACTGTCTATATTAGGAATTTTTCTTTTGCGTCGCTTACCTGAAAGCCTGTTACTAGGCTGCCACAGGCTTCAGTCAGTCCGCTTTTGACGGACTGAACCCTCTCAATCACCGTACCCATAAGGAAACGGTGTTCATCCACAATGGAAGTGCCACGTAGCGCTTCCAGCAGATTATCTGGCGCCTCTGGTTAGACAGAGGTCACCAGCGGAATTGGCACACCCCCTTATTTTGAAGGAGGTTGCTCGCCGGATTCTGGAGCCGTATAGGTCTCCGGACTTGTATTCGGCTGGGGGGCGAACTGAGCAAGGCCCCCATCCCCAGTCACCATGGGGGTCTGCTCCCCCATGTGTCCGCCAGCCGATGTTCCGCCCTCAGGTGTCACCCTGGCGGCCTCTTGAACCTCTCCCTGGCCTGGGAAGGTCCTTTAGGACAACACCTCATCGTCGCCCTTGGTCGTGGGAGAGTGAGCGGCCGGCGGTTACTCGCTGGCCATCACCTTTGAATCCACCGAAGCTCTTGATGAGGATCGTTGGGAGCTGTCGTGGGCCGGACTTCAATGGCATCATTTAAACATATTAGTATCATGAAGCAAGAGAGGCCAGATGTATGGACGTATGAGGGTTTTTGGTACTTACAACGCGGCCAGGGGCTTGTTTCGGGGGCATCGCTTCAGGCTGTTGTCGACGTCCCACGCGGTGCTATCCGCAAGGGTACCCTTCCCCCTCTTGGGTGGCTCCGCCTCCAGATTTGTGGAGGCCGCCCTCTTCTTCCTCCCCCCCATCAGGGAGTGGGGTTCTTTCTTCCTCCTCCTCGTCATCGTCTTCGGCGGAGCAGGAGTGAGTATTGTCTTCGGAAGACACATCCGAAGCTCCCTTGCGACGGGGGCCAGTCTGGACCCCCTTGGCCTTCTTCTTGGCCTTCTTCTCCAGCGCCTTATAGGCAAGGTTGTCAGAATCATGATTTTGAATCGGATTGGAGCTCTGATGGTAGAATCGTAAATCGTAGAATCTTCACTACCAGGATCGTAGAAACGTAGATTTTATGAACTAAAATCGTAGAATCAGATGGGTAAGTTTGGATCGTAAAGTCGTAGAATCGTATAACAGAATCGCGATTCTAATAACCTTGCTTATAGGGCGCCGGTACCAGGATCTTCGCCAGGAGCGGGATGACTGGTTCCTCGGGTAGCGGAGCCGAACATTGGATCCGCTCCACTCACTCTGTCCATACCTGAAAAAAATAAAGTTTAGATATCCTCCTTGAAACAAGCAAGTAGAGTGTGCGCCTTGAGACGTGAAAGACTTACCGCATTGGCATGATGGCTAATATCGTGCCCGCGGTCTGAGTCCATGGCTGGCGGCGTCTCGTTGCCTTTAAACAGCAACTTCTAGGTATCTTCGTGAGTGGTTCCGAAGAGCCTTTCCAAGGTTTGGTTCTTCTTCGGATCGAATTCCCATAAACGGCAGGTTCGGCTTTGGCATGGGAGGATCCGGCGTACCAGCATCACCTGGATTACGTCAACAAGCTCGATGTGTTCATCCACCATGCTTTGGATGCGCGTTTGTAGCGCTATCAGTTCGTCTGGCGAAGACCAATTTGGACCCTTCTCTATCTACGAGGTGAGCCGCATTGTAACCCCGGAGTTTAATTCGGAAGCCGCGGCCTAGGTGGCATTGCGGGGCTCTGTGATGTAGAACCATACTTTGTGCCACTCCTTGACGGTCTCCACAAAAGTACTTTTGGGCCATGTGACATTGGGCATCTTCCTCACCATGGCGCCTCCGCACTCCGCGTGCTAGCCATCCATCACCTTCGGCTTCACGTTGAAGATCTTGAGCCATAGTCCGAAGTGGGGTTGGATGCGGAGGAAGACCTCGCACATGACAATGAATGCCGAGATGTTGAGGAAAGAATTCGGGGCTAGGTCATGGAAATCTAGCCCGTAATAGAACATAAACCCGCGGACGAAAGGCTGGACAGGAAACCCTAACCCGCAGACGAAATGAGGGATAAACACCACCCTCTCATTGGGCTTCGGGGTGGGGACGATTTTCCCCTTGGCTGGAAGCCGGTGGGCGATTTCTTTCGCCAGATACCTGGCCTCCCGAAGCTTGGTGATGTCCTTCTCCCTAATGGGGGAGGCCATCCACTTGCCTTGCCCTCCAGATCCGGAGATGGTTGAGTGCTTCCTTGAGGCGGAAAGAATGAGGACTTGGGTGCTGGAGCTCGAGAATCGAAGGACTGAGGAAGAGAGAATGTGTGGGTGAAGAAAGGGAATCCTTATCTCCTTATAAAGGCAGTGAATATCAAGTGCCTCCCCACTCACCTTAAAACTCTCCTATTCCCAAGGGCTGTGTAAATGGCACGGTTATGTTGCCCACGCCCGTATTGATGAGAATCCCGCAATAAGGTGACACGATCTCTGCTTCGACAAGACGTGCCTATTAAAACCGCGTCTCAAAACATGGAACGGCAGACGAAAAACGGTTCGAATTGATGACCAAGCAGACGTGATGTCACATTACAAAAAGTTGTCAGCGGATTGGACTCGTGCAATATTATATTCTCTGCGGTTGTGTGTGGTGCTTATGTTGCAGATCCGGACACGTTCATTACGTCCGAAGACTATCTTGGAGTATTCAGATAGGGGAACCAGCCTTGCCATGCTGGTGATAATTTGCACGCCGGACACCTCGTCATTGAAGCCTGGTTCAAGGGCTACTAAGGGAGTACTGGACTAAGGGGTCCTTGGGCGTCCGACCTATTAGACATGGGCCGGACTAATGGGCTGTGATTATACAAAGACCAAAGACTCTACCCGTGTCCAGATGGGGACTCTCCTTGATGTGGAAGGCAAGCTTGGCGTACGAATATGAAGATTCCTTTCTCTGTAACCGACCATATGTAACCCTAGATCCCTCCGGTGTCTATATAAACCGGAGGGCTAGGTCCGTAGACATATATATCCTCATAATCATAGTCAGACAGGCTAGACTTCTAGGGTTTAGCCATTACGATCTCATGGTAGATCAACTCTTGTAATACTCATATTCATCAAGATCAATCAAAGTAGGAAGTAGGGTATTACCTCCATAGAGAGGGCCCGAACCTGGGTAAACATTGTGTCCCCTGTCTCATGTTACAATCGACCTTAGACACACAGTTCGGGACCCCCTACCTGAGGTCTGCCAGTTTTGACACTGACAGGGGCCATCGTGATAATGAAGTTGATGCGCTAACTTCCAAACCAGATTTTCACAGCTTGCGCCCCTACCTAGCACGCCAAAGATGTCGGGGAAACGACACCTATGGGATCAAAGGGAATAGCTACTACGGTTCATAGGGCGCGGGGCTGTGGAAAAAGCGGGATTAGAAGATCAACACAGGGGAATTTTTATCCAGATTCGGGCCGCAACGATGCATAATACCCTAGTCCTGCTTTGGTGTGTTTATCTGGTGTTCTTGGGCCAGCTACAAGGCGTGCAGGGTCCAAAAAGTCCGAATCCTCCCTCAGTATGCCTCAGGCCTCCTTTTATATGTCAAAGGGGCTGCCATAGTGGCACACATGAGGTGGAAAGTGTCTACAGTGTAAAAGTCTATCCCTGACATCATGGGACAAAACGCATTTAATGTGCT
Organism: Triticum urartu; assembly: GCF_003073215.2. NCBI lineage: Eukaryota > Viridiplantae > Streptophyta > Magnoliopsida > Poales > Poaceae > Triticum > Triticum urartu. Next base: position 382,520,152 of record NC_053025.1, on the reverse strand, counting down.
ACCAATGTGCCCCCTTGCTTTATCGGGGACGGCAAGGAAGCTCGTCTCGTCCGCCGCCGCCTCGCCTCGCTTCGACGCGTGTCCAAGCTGACGAGGCATGCAGCGCCACGCTGGTTGGCTGGCTACTGCGCTGGTGCGGTGGAAGGGTCTTCATGAAGATCTGCATGCCACCACACAGGTGCTTGCCTGGTTGCCCTAGAAGCTGCATGCTGCCACGTAGGCGTGCGCCTAGTTGGCAGGCTAGCTACTGCGTCGGAATGGCCATGGGGCAGCGGGGCCTTGGTAGGTGTGGGCCTGGCTGTGGCCCTATAGATATCCCTGGCAAGGGTCTCGCCGGGTTTCTGTGGTCGTCCCTGGCAAGGATCTTGCCGGGGCCCTTCGTCTTTTGGTTCTTACCCAGTCTTGCAGGCCTCTGTTCATCACAAAGATCTGTATGCCACCATGCAGGCGCCTCCCGAGCCTTGGTCCCAATGTTTTTGATGGTGTCAGAACTCCTAGGCTCGAGGGCGACGACCTTGCCGGGGCCACATAGGCCGCCCCGGCAAGGATCTTGCCGGGGGAGGCCCATCTTGTCCCTTTTCTCCTTGCTCCTCTGGTTTGGCCGCTGCTCTGGTAGCCTTGTGTCTTCGCTCCCTCTTCTGCCGTACCAAGCGCGGTAGCGGGTGTGGCTGCGACTGCCCGTGCACAAGTAAAGGGGTACAGAAGGCCCCTACTTTGTAGACCGACACTCTCAAACCCTAGTTCATCTCTTCTACCATCTTTGTCCCAAAACCTCAGATTGGTACCTATGGGTTGCAAGTTGGTTTATTTGATGGAAGAGCACATGTTCAGATCTTAATGATATGTATTACCCCTCTGATCTTGAACATGAATATGCTTTGTGAGTAGTTACTTTTGTTCCTAAGGACATGGGAGAAGTCTTGTTATAAGTAATCATGTGAATTTGGTATTCGATCGAAATTTTGATGAGATGTATGTTGTCTTTCCTCTAGTGGTGTTATGTGAACATAGACTACATGACACTTCACCATGATTTGGGCCTAGGGGAAGGCATTGGGAAGTAATAAGTAGATGATCGGTTGCTAGAGTGATAGAAGCTTAAACCCTAGTTTATGTGTTGCTTCGTAAGGGGCTGATTTGGATCCACATGTTTCATGCTATGGTTAGATTTATATTAATTCTTCTTTCATAGTTGCGGATGTTTGCGAGAAAGGTTAATCATAAGTATGAGGCTTGTCTAAGTAAGGACAGCACCCAAGCACCGGTCCACCAACATATCAAAGTAACGAACGTGAATCACATGAGCATGATGAAAACTAACTTGACAATAATTCCCATGTGTCCTCGGGAGCGCTTTGCTTTATATAAGAGTTCATCCAGGGTTATCCTTTGTTACAAAAAGGATTGGGCCACCTTGCTGCACATTTGCTCTACTTGTTAATTGTTACCCGTTCCGAATTATCTTAACACAAAACTATCTATTACCGATAATTTCAGTGCCTGCAGAGAATACCTTGCTAAAAACTGCTTATCATTTCCTTCTGCTCCTCGTTGTGTTCGACACTCTTACTTATCGAAAGGACTACGATTGATCCCCTATACTTGTGGGTCGTCAACCACACTACAGAATATAAACATACTAGAAGATCAGACAGTTAACCAAACTAAGCATGCTTAACAACTAGGAAATATAGCAATTGTATTTGTTTCTCATGTATTTTGTACATCCAAATTCAATTTATTTCTCACATGCAAGACAGTACAAAATTGTACCCACAAGAATTGAACATCACATTGAAAAATTGAACCAAAAAGTTAACTAAACAGGAAAACAAATTAACCAAACATTTGATAACTGAGAACCACATTGCACGACATATAGAACATATATAATAGAGGATCAGATTGCATGGCAATAGTACATAGGGCAATTCACTAGAATTTGTTAAGGAAAGGAAGGAGCAGCTCATGCAACATGTAAACCGAACATGCTTAACCGGTGTAGCTAGCTAGCTGAACATAGGTCCTTATGGTGAGCTAATAAGACAAGCTACTCCTCATAGTCAGAGATACCGATGGCGATTGGCTCCTTGCACTTGGAAGAGGGTGAGGCCTCCACATCATGAGTGCCCTCCTCATAGTGGTGAGTTTCCTGAGCTGCTCCAGGCACCAACCTTCTGGCTCTGGAGTTGAGGTAAGCACGGGCAAGCTAAGAAAAAACCTCCTAGTCTTTGTCGAAGGCACCGATGGTAGCCTCGAGAAAACGCCATGAACTGTCGTTTAAAGTAGCCAACCGAGTGGCGGCATCATCATGCGAGGCATCGATAGTGGCCTCGACGGCGAGGTGTTCCTCAAAGATCTGGGGGTCAGCACGAATGGTAGCCATCGTGACATCATCCGCATGTGCGGCTGCAATTTTGCTTCTCCGCTACCAAATACTCCTTGAGCTCCTGGCTACATAGCATGCACCATGTCTTTGGGCGGCGCTTATTTGGAGGATGGGTCAGTGATCGGGTGGAAGGTTTCCCACCGGCGATCAAGGCATTTGAGATCTAGAAGGAGGATGAGGAGGAGAATGGGGTCGGGTGTGGATTACTTGCCAAGATCGACAAGGCCGAGCAGCGGGAAGGAGTGTCTCTAGTGACGAGGCGGCATTGCAAGCAAGGAGTGGTGGTTTGAACTTGGAAAGGAAGGTAGAAACACGGGAAATGTGGCTTTTGGTCAAGAGGAGCGGGGAGGTAGATATTTTCGTGGAAGCCGAAAATTTTCAGTTGGTGCAGCGAAAAAATGGAGTGCAAAGTGTCATCAGACATAATCCCGTATTCAGTATCGTGTATGATATGTGAACATCACAAACGATTCATATAACTTACCCCATGTGTGGTGAGTTTAAACATGCAAATTTTGGTCCTAATTTCCCTGGTTACAGTGGCCATCCACGTCATTGCATAATTTGGGTACACAAAAGAGCCTACAACACAGTCACACTTCTTAATCGAGCAAGTTCAACAATTAAACATAGCTAGCTGACCTAAACATTACTCTAACAAAATACCAGTGCCCTAAACAAAGACTACTGCTCTGGCTGGTGCTCGTCGATCTTCGTCGCATCCTCCATGTCGAGATCGCGCCCGACGATCTCCTGGGGAAGTGGCTCCATGGCATCCATCGCAACATACTTGGAAACCATCTTTCCATCTCTTTGGAAAAGGCCTCCACCAGCTGGGCATGGGTGGCGGCGAGCTGGGGTTGGACATGCTCCATCTGGGCAAGGTATGCCGTGAACAAACAAATTGCTGTTGGAAGACTATCGGTGATTGCCAACTCTTCAATCTGGGTTGCCGAGAAAAAGCTTCTTACAATTTTTGCGGTGACCACCAGGAGCTGGGCATGGCTGGCCATGACATGGGAGTGGGTGGCCTCCATTAGGTCCAAGGCGGCCTCCAGGAATGGACAGCTGAAGTGCTGATGTCTACTATGCAACTTTATTCTCGTAGACTCGCGGTGGGCCTCCAAGCGCAGAGTTTTGTAGGAAATTAGCACTTTTCCATCAAGTGTAAGACCTTAGGTTTATCAATCCATGAAAGTCATAGGATGAATAAGGTCTCTCTCAAACAACCCTGTAATCAAATAACATAGAGTCTCTTGAGTCCCCAACACACCAAATACAATGGTAAATTGTATAAGTGCACTAGTTTGGCGAAGAGATGGTGATACAAGTCTAGTAATGATAGTAGATATTGATTTTTTGTAATAGGAACAAAAGTGAGCACAAACGGTATTTGCAATGCTTGAAAATGAGGCCTAGGGTCCGTACTTTCACTAGCGCAATCTCTGAACAATGCTAACATAACTGGATCATATAACCATCCCTCAGCGTGCGATGAAGAATCACTCCAAAGTTCTTATCTAGAGGAGAACATAAGAAGAAATTGTTTGTAGGGTACGAAACCACCTCCAAGTTATCCTGTCCGATCGATCTATGGAAATATTCCTATAAGTGTCACAAATAGCTCAAGAGTTCCTACTAAAATAACACCATATGATACACATCAACTAACTCTAGTGTCACCTAGATACTCCAATGTCACCGCGAGAATCCGTAAGTTGATTATACGATATCCATCAAACTATTTCAGATTCATAATATTCTATCCAACACAAATAACTTCAAAGAGTGCCCCAAGGTTTCTACCGGAGAAACAAAGACGAGAACGTGCATCAACTCCTATGCATATATTACCCCAATTTCACCTTGGGAATCCGTGAGTTGAGTGCCAAAACACACATCAAGTGAATCAATATGATACCCCATTGTCACCACGGGTATTCATAGCAAGACATACATCAAGTTCTCTCAAATCCATAAAAGTATTCAATCTGATAACAACGAGATATCAAAGGGAAAACTCAATTCATCACGACAAGATAGAGAGGGAGAAACGTTGACTATAATAACAAAGCTCGCGATACATTAAGATCGTGCCAAATCAAGAACACGAGAGAGAGAGAGAGATTAAACACATAGCTACTAGTACAAACCCTCAGACCCGAGGATGTACTACTCCCTCCTCATCATGGTGGCCGTCGGGATGATGAAGATGGCCACCGGTGATGATTTCCTCCTCCAAAAGGGTGCCGGAACAGGGTCCAGATTGGTTTTTCATGGCTATAGAGGCTTGCGGTGGCGGAACTTCTGATCTAGGGTTATTTCTGGATGTTTTAGTATTTATACGATTTTTTGGCGTTGGTTTCACATGAAGATGGGCCGCGAGGGGCCCACAAGACACCAGGGCGCGCCAGAGGGGGCTGGCATGCCCTGGTGGGTTGTGCCCACCTCGTGGCTCTTCGAGCCCTCCCATAAAGCTTCTAGTGCCTCTTTTTTCTAAAAAAAAGTCGTCCAAAAGTTTCATTGTATTTGGAGAACTTTTATTTCTGCACAAAAAACAACACCACGGTAGTTCTGCTGAAAACAACGTTAGTCCGGGTTAGTTCCGTGCAAATCATATGAAAACCATATAAAATTGTTGTAAACATGATATGAATACTTCATAACTTATAGGTACATTGGTGACATATCAGCATCCCCAAGCTTAATTCCTACTCATCCTCTAGTAGGTGAATGGTAAAAGAAATAATTTATGAAGTGTGAATGCTAGCATAGTGCATAAGTTTGATCAATGATAATTTCAATCACTTTCCCTAGCATCCTAATAGTTACTCTTTCTCATAAAAATCATCATGATAAAGCAGCAAGCAATTCACATGTTACGATTCAAACAATGAATTCTCTTGAAACTTAACAACCTATGTTATTCGTCACAAAACAATTGCAATTCAACTTATTCTCAACAAAGTCTAAGTAAGAGCTCCACATACTCAATCATCATATAGTCTTCTATGATTGCTAGTACTCAATGCATATTTTTAGAACAAATGGTATCCATCGAACACTGAGAAAGGTAGGGGATTAATGTTTTGCCTCCCAACTCATTTATCATAGAGATAATTGTCAACAATAATAAATCATGATCAAATATATTTGGCTGGCCATATGTGCCTAGATCTTTCCCCACCACATGATGCTTCCCAACTAGAGAATAATTGAGGTTGAAATGAGAATGCATACTATTGACTCTTGCGTACAACTAAATACTGAAAAGTAAAAAATAGGCCCTTCGCAAAGGAAAACAGAGGTTGTCATGCGTTTTTTATTTTTGGATGCACAATCTCTTAATGCAAAGGAACGTCACGTTATTTTGCCCCTAATGATAGCGACCTTTATTATGCAGTTTGTGGCTTTTATTATTTTTCCATCACAAGTTTGTACAACGCTTATTTTCCCTTACAATAAAAGATCAAACATATTTAGGAGTAATTTTTATTGCTTTATGCACCGATGAAAACTTACTTGAAGGATCTTATTCAATCCATAGGTAGGTATAGTGGACACTCATGGCAAGAAACTGGTTTTAAGGTTTTTTGGATGCACAAGTAGTATCTCCACTTAGTACAAAATTTTGGCTAGCAAAAGAACCTAAGAAAACACCACATGTTGGAGGATCCATAACAATATAACCTCTATGCAAATATACACAACCATAACTCATTACGTTGTCTTCCTTGTCGGACTTCAACTAATTTGCTCAAGTTTGAAAATAATTAATGGGTATTCACAATCATAGAAGATGTCTAAGATAATATATGTGTATGTGAAAGTTCTCTTCCTTGTACCAATCATTCATGAATTGCTTGTATGACCAATATTGTGATTGTCAAGCTTCCATAGATTTCACTTTCTAAACCCAATGTGTAGCTACTACTAGGCATGATATGAACATATAATTTCAACTTCATGATATTCAATTAATTCAACAATTTACCCATAGGATATGAGTGAAGAACAAGAGTAAATGACAAACTACTCCAAAAATGTATAAGTGAAGATCAAGGGAGTAGCTAAGTAAATGGGTAGCTATTTGAGGAATCACTCTTATATAAAAACTTTAAGATCTAAATATTTTATTAAAATAGAAAGCAAAACAAAATAAAATGGCATTCCAAGAATAGCACACATCATGTCAAGAAACAAAAACTTAGGTTCAACCGATACTAACCGATAATTGTTGATGAAGAAAGGTGGGCTGCCTACTGGGGCATCCCCAAGCTTAGATGCTTGAGAATTCTAGAAATATTGTCTTGGGATGACATGTGAATCCAAAATCTTGAGTATTTGTGTCTCCTTAATTCCTTTTATACCATGGTTTCTCTAAATCTAAAGAACTTCATCCACACAAAACTCAACAAGAACTCGTGAGATAAGTTAATATAAATCAATGCAATAACCTTATCATTCTCTTTTGTAGAAAATCACTAAAATTATTATTTAACATTTTATACTAAATGCCTCTGCATATTTAATACTCCTATCCTCAAATAGAATCATTAAACAAGCAAACATATGCAAACAATACAAACATAACAGCAATCTGCCAAAACAGGGCAGTCTATAAAGATGCAAGAAGATTCATACTTATTTAACTCCAAAAATTCTGAAAATTTACCAAACAGTAGAAAATTTATCATAACTTATTTTTCAAAAAAAGTCAACATTTTATCACATTCTGACTTTTCTGAAGAATTCACGCACTAGCGTGCAACTTTCTGTTTTCAAACAGCCACATATAGACTTGCAAGATAAGCATGGTAAAGGCTATACTTGAAATTTTTATTGAAATTATAGATACAAAACATTATTCTAAATAACAGCAAGCAAATCCTAACAAAATACAATGATGCTCCAAGCAAAACACACATCATGAGACAAATAAAAATATAGCTCTAGGTGAGGTTACCGATAATGTTGAAGACAAAAGAGGGGATGCCTTCCGGGGCATCCCCATGCTTAGTTGCTTGGGTATTCCTTTAATATTACCCCCCGGTGCCTTGGGAATCCCCAATCTTAGGGTCTTGCCACTCCTTATTCTCCTCATATCGTTATCTCACCCAAAACTTGAAAACTTCAATCACACAAAACTTAATGCAACCTCGTGAGATAGGTTAGTATGATCAACACAAATCATTCACTTTGGTACTGTCAAAGGCAAGATTTATAATTTTTCTCACACAATGCCTACTATACCCTCTCATTTCCACAATTTATATTGAGCAATATAAGCCATAAGACTAGAAAACAAGCAAACTATGCATTGAAAACAGAATCTGTTAAAAATAGAACAGTCCGTAATGATCTGGACAATGATAATACTTCTGTTACTCCAAAAATTATGAAAAATTAGGACAACAGGAATTTGGATATTAATCATTTGAAAAGAATTAAGAATTTTATCACGTTCCAGTGAATTATAGAAATTCCTACAATGAGTGCAAAATTTTATGTTTTTGCACAGAATCAAGACAACTATCATCCACACCATCCCAAAGGCTTTAGTTGGGACTTTATTGAAACAAAAGCTATAAAACATGATTACTAAAGTAGCTGAACCATGAGAACATGCAAAAACAATAGGGGTAAATATTGGGTTGTCTCCCAACAAGAGCTTTTCTTTTATGCCTTTTAAACTAGGCATGATGATTTCAATGATGCTCACATAAAAGTAAAGAATTGCAACATAAAGAGAGCATCATGTATCACATGACAAGAACATTTAAGTCTAACACACTTCCTATGCATAGAGATTTTGTTAGCAAACAATTTATGGGAACAATAATCAACTAGAATAGAAGGGCAAAACAAGCAAAACTTCAAGATTTTCAAAACATAGGGAGAAAACTTGATATTTTTGCAATACCTACAAGCATATGTTCCTCTCTCATAGTAATTTTTAGTAGCATCATGAATGAATTTGACAATATAACTAGCACATAAAGCATTATTTCCATGATCCACAAGCATAGAAATTTTATCACTCTCCACACAAGGAAATTTCTTCTCATCAATACTGGTGGGAGCAAACTAAATAAAATAACTATCATGTGATTGAAAATTAAAACCATGATGACAAGTTTCATGGTTATCATTATTCAATATAGCATACATGTCATCACCATAATCATCATAGATAGCAACTTTGTTGTCATAATCAATTGAAACCACTTCCGAAATAGTGGATTCATCATTAAATAAAGTCATGACCTCTCTTTATGCACTTCCATAAATATAATCATCGTAAATAGGAGGCATGTTGTCATCATAATAAATATTCGCATCAAAACTTGGGGGACTAAAAATATCATCTTCATCAAACAAACCACCCCCAAGATTATGGCTTTGCATATGATTAACATCATGGATATTCAAATAATTCATAATAGCAACACTGCAATCATGCTCATCATTTATGCCAAACATTTTATTGAATTCTTCTTCTATCAGTTGAGTGCAATTTTCCTTTCCATCATTTTCAAGAAAGACATGATAAAGACGAATAATATGAGGCCACCTCAATTCCATTTTTTGTAGTATTCTTTTATAAACCAAACTAGTGATAAAAACAAGAAACTAAAAGATTCAATTGCAAGATATAGAGATATACCTTGAAGCACTCACCTCCCCGACAACAGCGTTAGAAAAGAGCTTGATGTCTACTACGCAACTTCATTCTTGTAGACTCATGTTGGGCCTCCAAGCATAGAGTATTGTCGGACAGTAGCAATTTCCCCTCAAGTGGATGACCTAAGGTTTATCAATTCGTGGGAGGCATAGGATGAAGATGGTCTCTCTCAAACAACCCTGCAACCAAATAACAAAGAGTCTCTTGTTGCCCCAACACACCAAATACAATGGTAAATTGTAGAGGTGCACTAGTTCGGCGAAGAGATGGTGATACAAGTGCAGTAATGATAGTAGATATTGATTTTTGTAATAGGAACAACAAAAAACATAAAGGTAGCAAGTAACAAAAGTGAACATAAACGGTATTGCAATGCTTGAAAATGAGGCCTAGGGCCCGTAGTTTCACTAGTGCAATCTCTCAACAATGCTAATATAACTTGATCATATAACCCTCCCTCAGCGTGCAATGAAGAATCACTCCAAAGTTCTTATCTAGTGAAGAACATAAGAAGAAATTGTTTGTAGGGTATGAAACCACCTCCAAGTTATCCTTTCCGATCGATCTATGGAACTATTCATATAAGTGTCACAAATAGCTCAAGAGTTCGTACTAAAATAACACCATATGATACACATCAACCAACTCTAGTGTCACCTAGGTACTCCAATGTCACCGCGAGTATCCGTGAGTTGATTATACGATCTGCATGAAACAATTTCAGATTCATAATACTCAATCCAACACAAAGAACTTCAAAGAGTGCCCCAAGGTTTCTACCGGAGAAACAAAGACGAGAACGTGCATCAACCCCTATCCATAGATTACCCAATGTCACCTCATGAATCCACGAGTTGATTGCCAAAACGAGCATCAGCTGAATCAATATCATACCCCATTGTCACCACGGGTATTCGTAGCAAGTCATAATCAAGTGCTCTCAAATCCACAAAAGGATTCAATCCGATAACAACATAATCTGAAATGGAAAACTCAATTTATCACAACAAGATAGATAGGGAGAAACACCATATGATTCGACTATATTAACAAAGCTCATGATACATTAAGATCGTGCCAAATCAAGAACACGAGAGAGAGAGAGAGATTAAACAGATAGCTACTGGTACAACCCCTCATCCCTGAGGGTGCACTACTCCCTCCTCATCGTGGTGGCCACCGGTGTGATTTCCCCTCCGGCAGGGTGCCGAAATAGGGTCCAGATTGATTTTTCATGGCTACATAGGCTTGCGGCAGCGAAACTTCTAATCTACGGTTATTTCTAGGTGTTTTTGTATTTATAGGATTTGTTGGTGTTGGTTTCATGTGAAGATGGGCCACGAGGGCCCCATAAGACACCAGGGCGTGCCAGAGGGAGTTGGCATGTCCTGGTGGTTTGTGCCCACCTGATGGCTCTTTTGGCCCTCCTACGAAGCTTCTACCGCTTTTGTTCCAAAAATTATGAAAATGTTTCGTTGCATTTGGAGAACTTTTATTTCTGCACAAAAAACAACACCACGGTAGTTCTGCTGAAAACAGCGTCAGTCCGAGTTAGTTCCATGTAAATCATACCAAAACCATATAAATTTTTTGTAAGCATGGCATGAATACTTTATAAATTATAGATACGTTGGAGAGGTATCAGGTGCCGCTCTCACCATTTGCTATCCCCATCACATATGTTGCTACCACCGTCTGAGGTGGTGTAGTTGCGGTTTTGGCAGCCGCAGCCGCCCGGTAGCAGATAGTGGCCGCACTAATGTATGTTGTGAGTTCGCTCATGGTGGTTGTGGCCACTCTCTCGCCGGCGTGGGCCGCCGAAGTTGCCCTCAAGACACGGGTCCACGTCCCCATCTTTGCTAGGCGACGATTGAACAATAAAATGATATTTGGGGTGCTAGTGTGGCGCCAGCTCTGTACTGTAGCGGACAAACCATATCATGTAAGCCATATATGACGATGCTCCTAGATGTTTGTAGCGCATCTCAAACGGTTCGTGATAATAAACTATGTGTGGATTACTTGATTTTTCGTTTTGATTTGAAATACAGAATGGGGCCACAGCGGCAGAGGGCGGTGTTTGAATTGCTAGAACATTTATCTGTAGTGAACATGCTACTACAGGAGTGTCATGAAACAAATTGGAATTATTCAGGGTTGTTTTGGACATTTTTATACATTAACTCAGTTTTCTAGGCATTTAAGGTGCATAATTCAAATTTGAAGTACAGTCACATGCTCCGGTGCACCAAAATGGGTTGTAAAATCATACATGTGTCCATGGGTGCATGCTTAGGTCCAATGCAAGAAATGGGAATGAATTTCAAACACCTCGGCATCGTGGCTCGGGCACAAACATTGAGATACTTGGTTTTCAATTCTAGTAAATCCAAAAACCGTCTAAAAATCTTAAAACTTGGCATGTTATCATGGAATGGCAGCAACATGATGTGGTAAAAAATTAGCCCATTTGGGGCAGGTTTTGGTATAAGCTCCTCACAAAACAGAGCTTCTCACAAGAAGCCTCGTCGTTCCGGTAGGGAACATGTCACCTTTGTGCACGCAACAACATTCGTTGCCTCTTCTTGTCTTGAATTTTTTTCTAGAGGCAACATATACCAATAGGAGAGTCGTGTTAAATTTTGGAATTATTTGGGGTTCGTCTGGACATTTGTATAAATTAACTAAGTTTTCTAGGCACTTTATGTGCATAATTCAAATTTGAACTACAGGCACATGCTCCAGTGCACCAAATTGGGTTGCAAAATCATATATGTGTACTTGTGTGCATGCTTAAGTCCCATGAAAGTAATAAAAATGAATTTCAAACACATCGTCATCGTGGCTCGGGCGCACACATTGAGATACTCGGTTTTAAATTCTCGTTAATCCAAAACTCATCTGAAATTCGTGAAACTTGGCAGGTTATCATGGAATAGCACCAACATGTCGTGGTAAAAAATCTGTCCCGGTCGGGGCACACTTTGGTATAAACTCCTTACAAACTAGAGCTTCTCACAAGAAGAGTCATGGTTCCGGCAGGGAACATGTCACCTTTGTGGACGAAACGACATTCGTCGCCTCTTCTTGCCTTGAATTTTTTTCTATAGGCAACATAGGCCAACAGGAGTGTCGTGTTAAATTTTGTAATTGTTCAGTGTTTGTTTGGACATTTTGATACATTAACTGGGTTTTCAAGGCATTTTATGTGCATAATTCAAATTTGAACTACAGGCACATACTCCAGTGCACCAAATTGGGTTGAAACAAACTAGAGCTTCTCACAAGAAGAGTCATGGTTCCGGCAGGGAACATGTCACCTTTGTGGACGAAACGACATTCGTCGCCTCTTCTTGCCTTGAATTTTTTTCTATAGGCAACATAGGCCAACAGGAGTGTCAGTGTTAAATTTTGTAATTGTTCAGTGTTTGTTTGGACATTTTGATACATTAACTGGGTTTTCAAGGCATTTTATGTGCATAATTCAAATTTGAACTACAGGCACATACTCCAGTGCACCAAATTGGGTTGAAAAATCATATATGTGTACTTGTGCGTAATTGGATGAAACAATATTCGTTGCCTCTTCTTGCCTTGAATTTTTTCTAGATCCAACATATACAAATAGGAGTGTCGTGTTAAATTATGGAATTATTCGGGATTTCTCTTGACATTTTTATACATGAACTGAGTTTTCTAGGCATTTTATGTGCATAATTCAAATATGAACTATAGGCACAAGCTCCAGCGCACCAAAATGGGTTAAAAATGATATATATGTCCTTGGGTGCATGCTTAGGTCCCATGAGAAATGTAAATGAATTTCGAACACCTCGGCATCGTGCCTCGGCCGAAAGCATTGAGATACCTTATTTTAAATTCTAGTAAATCCGAAAATCGTTTGAAATCATGAAACTTGGCATGGTATCATGAAATGGCAGCAACATGTTGTGGTAATATTCTTGTCCCATTTGGGGCAGGTTTTGGTATAGGCTTCTCACAAACCATAGTTTCTCACAAGAAGCCCTCGTAGTTCCGATAGGGAACATGCCGCCTTTGTGGGCGAAATGACATTCGTCACCTCTTCACGCCTTGAATTTATTCTAGAGGCAACGCAGACCAATAGGAGTTTCATATTAAAATTTGAAATTATTCGGGGTTCTTTTGGACATTTTTATACATTAACTTAGTTTTCTAGGTATTTTATGTGCATACTTCAAATTTGAACTAGAGGCACATGCTCCAGTGCACCAAAATGGGTACAAAAATCATATATGTGTCCCTCTGTGCATGTTTAGGTCTCATGCAAGAAATGGGAATGAATTTAAAACATCTCGGCTTTGTGGCTCAGATGCAAACATTAAGAAACTTGGTTTTCTAATTCTTGTAAATCCACAACTCGTCTGAAATTCATGAAACTTCGCATGATATCATGAAATGGCACCAATATGTTGTGGTATTTTTTGTGTCGAATTTGAGAGAAGGCGCACGAATTAACAACCAACAAAGGCATTTTGAAAGAAATAGCTACTGGTTATCATATCAAATGTTTGAATAATTTAAATCATGGGCGTTCTATAAGCATTAATGTGACGCCACGCATCACCCTTTTATTGGCTAGGAAGTGCTGTGTAGGCAGCTGCTTGACTAGACAGGAGGCGTGCGAGCGGAGTCCACTGCGCAGACTAACTAGGAGGCATGCAAGCAGCCCTTCGCTACGCAGGCTCACTGGGAAGTGTGTGAGCTGTACACTCCACAGGTTCACCGGGAAGCGGGCCCTTTGACTTCCATCGCCTTCCACCTCACTCCCAACCACTCCATTAATGGCGCCCGAGCCGCTGTTTAATACAGGTGGCCTTACCCTTCACCTCTCATTCCCCTCTCGTAGAACTCCGCCAACACCATGGCACAGAAGGATCATCTCCCACTAGTCTTCTAGTTTGGTGAAGTCGACTCCGAGCCGGAGGAGATAGAAAATAAGCAGGAATGGGGCCTCATAGACATGGCCCTAAACGAGTTGGCCGCAGTGGATGCTGCCCCCGCGCCCTTCCCAGCTCCCATCCTCGCGCTCATGCCAGCGACCATCCTCGTGGCATTGACGGGCTAGTCGTCGAGCAGCATCGCAACACTAGAAGCCACGGGCATCAGCGAAATCCTCGCGGACCTGTGCGAGTTCATGTACATGCCAGTGCCAATGCCCCCGCTTGTGCCCGTGCGCGCCCCTGTACCCACTGTGGCGCCGGTCCTCGTGTGTTTGCCTGCACCCACCATGCCCCCCTCAATGTCATGGGATGTCGCAGTCGACCGCTACCTCGCAACATCGCGAGTCACTGTCCTTCCGCGCCCCGCCTGTCAACCGTGGGATGATAGGGTCTTTAATTTCCAATACAAAGACATTCTACGCTGGCTTGAAGACTTGCACAACGGCGTCCCACAGGACGACAACGACAATGTCAGTGCAGCATGCTGCCTCCGGTGCCGCTGCAATTAGTTTTTTGGGTTTAATATTGTATCTCGATCGTATGAATGTAAAGTCACAGGGCGACTAAAACGAAACCTATGGTTTGAACAAAATTGCGTTTTTTCTCTAAGAGAACTGTAGGCGCTTGCCAGGATGGCTTGGTAAGAAAGCTACCTGTTATGTAGGCACCAACTCCCAGTTCTTTCTCTTCTTTCTTTTTGATTTTTTATTATCGCAGACTCATTGTAAACATTTTAGATAGAACACCCGGATGCAAAGCGAGAGATATGGTCCTTCCGTGGCAAGCCAAGGGAAAATTTGCCGCCTAGGATTCATGCACCTCTTTATCATGAACGTTTTAGATATTACACCCATATGCAAAGAGAGAGTTATGGTCCTTCCCCAGTAAGCCAAGGGAAAATTTGTCGACGGGACTTGTGCATCTCTTCATCACAAATAATTCAGATTGAACACCATATGCAAAGCGAGAGCTATGGTTCCTTTGCCACTAAGCCAAGAGAAAATCTGACGCATGGGGTTTGTACATCCCTTCATCGCAAACGATTTTTTAAGATGACCCATGTGCAACCATGTACAGACAATTTGATAAGATTTGCATCTGTCATATTGTGTATATTGCTATTTGTCAAACTAGAAACATTGGCATTTGTTGATCTAGTAACATTGCCATTTGTCAACCTTGTAACACTGTCATTTGTCGAACTTTGCAGCTCAAAATCACTAGAACTATCTAATTTTTCAACTAAAATTCAGTATGCATAGATATCATTCATAGATTAAGCAGTCATTCTTTATAACAACAGTTTAACTCGACAACTGAACCTCACAAACTTTTCCCCAATTGTTGCCAACCACGTACTGAAACAGCTGGTTCAACTATATATACTAGCTAAATTTAAGTACGTAGTACAGTTCAACCATATCTATAGTCAGATGATTTGAACAAAATATCCCCTGAATCTACTACGAAGGGGATTTGTACTACTTTCAGCAGCCTCTACTCCGCCGAGCGCACTTAGTAAGAGGCAAAGGAGGAGGAGCCTACCGACGAGCTGGAGAACTGGAATCTGGTGCCTCCCGCTACTGCACCTTTAGCGACTTCCACCTCGAACGCCCACTGCCGCTCCATATGATCCCTCTCAAAGTGGTAGGACTCCTCGTACATCTCCGCATTCCGCGCCACAGCGGCGACGTGTGTTGTGGCCACGACGGCGGTAAGACACTTTGCGTGCTCGACCAGGCGCTCCTCCTCCTCCCAGAGGAACTTGATGTAGCACACAAGGTCATTGACACACATGCAGGGCTCCACCTCCCCATCCGCGTTCGAGCAGCGGTGGTGGAGCGGGTCATAACCCCGATGGTCGACGGCGGGGTGACGGCCATGATAGCCACCTCCAGCCTTCGGGCCATGGCGGCGGAGCGGGTGATGGCCACGGCGGCCGACAGTGGGGTGGCGGCCATGACGGCCACCTCGCGCCTTCGAGCCACGGTGGCCGAGCAGGCGATGGCCCTAGCTTTCGATGGTGGTGTGGCGGCCATGGCGACAGTTGTGGGGTGGCGGCAACGCTGGCCGACAACAGCTTATTGGGAGGCAACCCAATGAATAAAATTTATTTTTGCTTTTTTGCTTTTTGTTCTTGAGTGTCTGCACAATTATGCTACTGTTATGATTGTGTTTTTTGTGCTTTAATTAGTGTTTGTGCCAAGTAAAGCCTTTAGGATCTCTTTGGGCAATAGTTGTTTGATCATGCTGAAAAATAGAAACTTTTATGCACATGAAAATAATTTTCATTTTTTTACCAGAGCGCGATAAAATACCAATCCTTTTTGTAGAAGATTAATATACAAATTACTCGGGTGGTACTAATGTTTCAGAATTTTTGGAGTCACATAAGTATTCTAAATACCCAGATTGCTACAGACTATTCTGTTTTTGACAGATTCTGATTCCTTTGCGTTGTGTGCTTGTTTTGATGATTCTATGGTTTTCTTTGAAGAGTTTTTTCCATAGAAAAGTTGGAATACAGTAGATATAATGAAAGAATCAAATATGAATTGGTTTGCAACATCACTTATAGTAGTGATTTGTTTTCTTATGCTAATGGATCTCACGAAGGTTTTGTTGAGTTTTGTGTGATTGAAGTTTTCGAGTTTTGGGTTATCTTACGATGGATGAAGGAATAAGGAGTAAGAAGAGCATAATCTTGGGGATTCCCATAGCATCCCAAGCTATTATCCAAAGAGAAGCAACCAACTAAGCTTGGGGATGCCCAAGTGGCATCCCCTCTTTCTTCTAACGACCATCGGTATTTTACTCCAAGCTATATTTTTATTCGTCACATACAATGAGTTTTGCTTGGAGCGTCTTGTATGATATGAGTGTTTTCTAGTTTTGTTTTGTTTTTTAAGTATTGAATCCTTTTTGGACATGCCCATTTGAGAGAGCCAAGATTATGCCATTATTTGTTAGAATTGATCTCTATGCTTCACTTAAATCTTTATGAGCTATGGAATTGCTCTAGTGCTTGACTTATATATTTTTAAGCATGGTGTGCTTTATTATTTTTGAAAAATGCTCTCTTGCTGCACTTAGATTTATTTGAGAGTTAGTATTTTTTTAATAAATTCTCTCTTGCTTCACTTAAATTAATTTTAGAGAAAGAAATATTATGCTCATGATCTTCACTTATATTTGTTTGAGCTTATCAAAAGCAACACATGAAAAATTAGTTCCAAAGTGATAGATATCCAACAAGGATATAAAGTGATAGATATCCAAGAAGGATATAATAAAAAAATTCATGAAGATCATTGGACAAAAAAACTTGATTCTTTGTAATAGTTTTGGGATATGATGATGTGATATGTGAGTCATCTTAATGAGTAATTATGCTTTAGTAAGAATATTGGTTTTAAGGTTTGCGATTCCTTATGCAAGCACGAAAGTCAATAGTCATGCAATGAAATTACATCCTACTTGTGGTGCATTATTTGGTGTTAATTATGCTCAATGCTCGCTTATGAGATTATTCTTTTCTTGGTTGGTCGCTTCTCAATCTTTTGGTAGCCTTCATTTTTGCACTAAGTATGATCACTACTTGTGCATCCAAAATCCTTTAAACCAGTTTTGCCACATGAATCCACTATATCTACGTATATGTGGTATTCTTTTTCCGTTCTAAGCAAATTTGTATCTGCCATCTCTAATTTTCAAAATAAATTTCTCTTTTGTGCGCTCGTAGTGCTCGCTGATACGTCTCCGTCGTATCTACTTTTCCAAACACTTTTTCCCTTGTTTTGGACTCTAACTTGCATGATTTGAATAGAACTAACCTGGACTGACGCTGTTTTCAGCAGAATTACCATGGTGTTATTTATGTGCAGAAACAAAAGTTCTCGGAATAACCTGAAACTTCACGGAACATCTATTTGGAAATAATAAAAAATCCTTGCAAAAGATGAAGACTAGGAGGCCCACACCCTAGCCACAAGGGTGGGGGCGCGCCTCCCCCCCCCCCCCCCCCGAGGGCGCGACTCCTACCTCGTGCGCCGCCTGGAGCTCCTCCTACCTCAACCCCAATTTTATATATTTGCTTTCGGGGAGAAAAAAATCAGAGAGAAGGATTCATCGCGTTTTACGATACAGAGCCGCCGCCAAGCCCTAAAACCTCTCGGGAGGGCCGATCTGGAGTCCGTTCGGGGCTCCGGAGAGGGGAATTCGTCGCCATCGTCATCATCAACCTTCCTCCATCGCCAATTTCATGATGCTCACCGCCGTGCGTGAGTAATTCCATCGTAGGTTTGCTGGAAGGTGATGAGTTGGATGAGATTTATCATGTAATCGAGTTAGTTTTGTTAGGGTTTGATCCCTAGTATCCACTATGTTCTGAGATTGATGTT
The DNA here is from genome assembly GCF_003073215.2 of Triticum urartu. NCBI lineage: Eukaryota > Viridiplantae > Streptophyta > Magnoliopsida > Poales > Poaceae > Triticum > Triticum urartu. The sequence goes on along the minus strand of NC_053025.1, from coordinate 382,501,696 downwards.
GCTATGACTTTGCTATGCTTAATGCTTGTCACTAGGGCCGGAGTGTCATGATTTCATATCTGAACCTATTATGTTTTCATCAATATATGATAGTTCTTGATCCTATCTTGCAAGTCTATAGTCACCTCTTATGTGTTATGATCCGTTAACCCCGAAGTGACAATAATCGGGATACTTACCGGTGATGACCATAGTTTGAGGAGTTCATGTATTCACTATGTGTTAATGCTTTGGTCCGGTACTCTATTAAAAGGAGGCCTTAATATCCCTTAGTTTCCACTAGGACTCCACTACCACGAGAGGGTAGGACAAAAGATGTCATGCAAGTTCTTTTCCATAAGCATGTATGACTATATTCACAATACATGCCTACATTACATTGATGAATTGGAGCTAGTTCTGTGTCACCCTATGTTATGACTGTTACATGATGAACTGCATCCGGCATAATTCTCTATCACCGATCCATTGCCTACGAGCTTTCCATAAATTGTTCTTCGCTCATTTCCTTTTCCGTTGCTATTTCTATCATCACTACAAAATACCAAAAACATTACTTTTGCTATTGTTACCTTTTGCTACCGTTACCACTACTATCATATTACTTTGCTACTAAACACTTTGCTGAAGATATTAAGTTTCCAGGTGTGGTTGAATTGACAACTCAGCTGCTAATACTTGAGAATATTCTTTGGCTCCCCTTGTGTCGAATCAATAAATTTGGGTTGAATACTCTACCCTCGAAAACTGTTGTGATCCCCTATACTTGTGGGTTATCAAGACTATTTTCTGGCACCATTGTCGGGGAGCATAGCTCTATTCTTTGAGTCACTTGGGATTTATATCTGCTTATCATTATGAAGAACTTGAGAGATCCAAAAACCAAGATTTATCCCTCAACTACGAGGGTAGGTAAGGAACTACCATCTAGCTCTGCACTTGATTCACCTTCTGTTTTGAGTAAGCTTGCGACACCTAAACCTGCTTCTGCTATTCGTTTTGACATGTCACATGTTATTGATGATGCCACTTCTGCTATGCATGATACTTATGATGAAACAACTTCTATGCTTGATACTACTGTGCCACTTGGTGAATTTCTTGATGAGTAACTTGCTAGGGTTAGAGAGAATGAAATTATTGAAACTGATAATATTGATGAAAGTGATGATGAAGACTCTTCCCCTAATAAATATGAATCACCTATTATTCCTGAGGGTTATGTTTTTGAAAAAGAAGCTGCTCTAGCTATTTTAGCTTGCAAAGATAGATACGAGCTCAAGAGGTTATTAGCTAAATGGAAGCAACAATCTCTTAATGCTAGAACGAAACATGACCCTGCTTTTGCTACTTCACCTATCTGTGTTACTGATAAGGATTATGAATTTCTCTGTTGATCCTGATATAACTACTTTGGTTGAATCTGATCCTTTTCATTGCTATGAATCTAAAACTGTTGTGGCACATCTTACTAAATTAAATGATATAGCCACCCTGTTCACTAATGATGAGAGAACTCGTTACTTTTATATCCTTAAAATATTTCCATTCTCATTAAAGGGTGATGCTAAGATATGGTTTAACTCTCTTGATCTTGGTTGTGTGCGTAGTCCCCAGGATATGATTTATTACTTCTCTGCTAAATATTTCCCTGCTCATAAGAAACAAGCTGCTTTGAGGGATATATATATAATTTTGTGCAAATTGAAGAAGAGAGTCTCCCACAAGCTTGGGGGAGGCTTCTCCAATTTCTTAATGCTTTGCCTGATCATCCTCTTAAGAAAAATGAAATACTTGATATCTTTTATAATGGACTACCTAATGCTTCCAGAGATTACCTGGATAGTTGTGCTGGTTCTGTTTTCAGGGAAAGAACACCAGATGAAGCTGAAATTCTATTGAGTAATATGTTGACAAATGAAAATAATTGGACACTTCCTGAGCCTATTCCTAAACCAACTCCGAAGAAAAGGGGTATTCTATTTCTCAGTCCTGAAGATATGCAAGAGGCAAAGAAATCTATGAAAAAAGGTATTAAAGCTGAAGATGTTAAGATTTACCTCCTATCAAAGAAATACATGGTCTTAATTTACCGCCTGTTGAAGAAACATATGATCTTAATCCATTACCTATTGAAGAAATACATGGTCTTGATAATCCGACACAGGTAGTAAAGGTAAATTCTCTCTATAGATATGATAAAGCTGAAATCCCATTTACTAAGTTTGCTGGCCCACGCTTAGATTAGTTTGATAATTTTATGGTTAAGCAAGAAGACTTCAATGCTTATTTTGGTAGACAATTGAAATACAATTCAAATATGCCTGAACACTTGGGTGATTATATGGCTAATGTCAAAGGTGAACTTAAACTTCTTAGTAAACATGCTTCTATGGATACCACTCAAGTAGAACAAGTACTTAAGGCTCAAAATGATTTGCTTAATGAATTGAATAGTAAGAATAATGATAATGTTGTTAGAGTAATGACTAGAGGTGGTAAAATGACTCAGAAACCTTTGTATCCTGAAGGACACCCTAAGAGAAATGAGCATATAATATAGATGCACTTAGTCCTTCTAAAAGGAAGAAAAAGAAAAATGATAGGAATTTGCATGCTTCTAGTTAACCTGTTAGTGATACACCTGAGAATCCAAATGATATTTATATTTCTGATACTGAAACATAATCTGGTAATGAACTTGAAACTAGTGATAATGTTAATAATAATGTTCATGATGATGCTCGACCTAGTAATGACACTGATATAGAAATTGAACCTGCTGTTGATCTTGATAACCCACAATCAAAGAACCAACGTTATGATAAGAAAGACTTTCTTGCTAGGAAACAATGTAAAAAAAGAGAACCATGGGTTCAAAAGCCCATGCCTTTTCCTCCCAAACCATCCAAGAAAAAGGATGATGAGGATTTTGAGCGCTTTGCTGAAATGATTAGACCTATCTTTTTGCGTATGTGATTAACTGATATGCTTAAAATGAATCCTTATGCCAAGTACATGAAATATATTGTTACAAATAAAAGAAAGATACCGGAAGCTGAAATTTCCACCATGCTTGCTAATTATACTTTCAAAGGTGGAATACCTAAGAAACTTGGAGATCCAGGAGTACCCACTATACCATGCTCCATTAAAAGAAACTATGTTAAAACTGCTTTATGTGATCTTGGAGCCGGTGTTAGCGTTATGCCTCTCTCTTTATATCGTAGACTTGATTTGAATAAGTTGACACCTGCTGAAATATCTTTGCAAATGGCTGATAAATCAACTGCAATACCTATCGGTAGTTGTGAGGATGTGCCTGTTGTAGTTGCAAACATTACTATTTTAACGGACATTGTTATTCTTGATATTCCGAGGACGATAGTATGTCTATTATTCTTGGAAGACCTTTTTGAATACTGCAGGGGCTGTTATTGATTGCACTAAAGGCAATGTAACTTTTCATGTTAATGGTAATGAGCATACGGTACACTTTCCGAGGAAACAACCTCAAGTTCATAGTATCAACTCTATTGGAAAAATTCTATCGATTATATTTGGAGGTTTTGAATTTCATCTTCCTACTGTCAAGAAGAAATATGATATTCTTATTGTTGGGGATGTGCATATCCCCGTTGAGGTAACATAGTGTTATTCGAAATTTCTCTAGTTCCATGTTATTCGGAATGAGTTCGTTAACAAGACTTGATCAACCGTGTTAGTGGATTCCTTTTGATGAGCATGAGATGGATGAAACTAGAAGGCACAACCTTCTACACCCTCCTTTTACTCTCTGTTATTTATATTTATAAGTATTTTCCGTTTGTTATCTAATTTATCCGTGCAATATAAAAATACCCCGAAAATAAAAGTTCTCCAAATGCCCTGAAATTTAAATATGATTTTTTCTAGAATATTTGAGAATATTTGGCACAGAGAACACAGCACGGGGGGCATGCACCTGGCCACGAGGGTGGAGGGCGCGCCCTACCCCCTGCCTCGTGGGCCCATGGTGGCCGCCCTCCACTTATTCCTACACCCACACACTTCTTCCTCCCACAAACACGAATATCCAGCTCTAGCACGAGTTCTACACTACAAAAAAAAGACACATCCGTGACATTTTGGGCCGAACGTAAAATTTTTCTATCATACATATGACACTTCTATGACGATAATTGTGACAGAACCCGGTATCATCATAGATGGGGTGGGATCCTACTTCTATGACAAAAAATCATGACAGAAAATGGGCTTTTCGTCCTAGGCGGGCCGGAGACCCCGCTGCATGAAATTCTTTGGGCCGTCCATGACGGAAAAAGCCGTGGTAGAAGCGAGGGCGAGGAAAATTTCGGGGAGTTCCCGGTTATGGTGGGAGGTCGGGGGTCGAGCGATGCGCGCTTCTCTCGTACACGTACGCGCATGTGTGCGAGGCGTTGGATCTAACTGAACCCGAGCGAGGCGTTGGGCTCTAACTGAACCCGAGCGATTGCACTGCAGGCTACGCGTTACTGAACCCGAGCGATCGATCGATGGCTGTTAATAGAACCCGATCGAGCGATTCCTTCGCTACTCATGCTAACTGAAGCCCGATCGATGCTGCCTCTGGATGAACAGTGAGCGTTGCGGGGGGGGGGGGTTGGATGAACAGTTCCCGGTGGGGGTGGATGAACAGGACCCCGTGGTGTTGCCTCTGGATGAACAGGACCCCGATCGATCGAGCTGGTTGGGGCTAGATGAACAGGACCCCGTGGAGGGCTAGATGAATACGACCACCCCGTGGAGGGCTGGATGAACAGTAGATGGTGGAGGGAAGGATGAACAGTAGCGCGTGGAGGGGTGGTTGAACAGGAGCCCATGGAGAGGGCTGGTTGAACAGTAGCCAGTGGAGTAGCGCGCGGTGGAGGCTGGATGAAACAGGAGCCCGTGGATGAACAGTAGCTCGTGGAGGCTGGAGTGCCGAGGGTGGAACCTCTTACATCACTCCTGATGAGATCTCTATGGTGTAGCTATACGATCGAGGTCATCGAGGGTGATTTCCTCCTTAACCACTTCCGTTACGGCTCTGTCGTGCAACCCCTCAAGTGGGAACCTCGAGGGTGGATCCTCTTATGTTCACCTTGATGATAACATCGAGTGGAATTCACCGGGGGTGATTCCTCGGGTTTTCCCCTTGGTGTCAGACACACAGTTACTATGGTTACTATTTCTTTACACTGAACCATGTTACTAAAGACGGGTAGGCCCTGAGGGGTTCCCGCGCGAGCTTAATAGCGAGTGATGTGGAGACGGGTTGACCTGGAGGGTGCCCGCGAGATAACTACGAGGCGTGGCCGGGCATTCTTAGCCCTTGCCGCAAGTACTCGAGACGGGGCGACGGGGTCACATCGATCGTGAGTCTCTGCTCGTTATCGCATGCTCCTAATCCACTACGATTTGGATATTTGATCCGAGGGGCCTCTGGCCTGATAGCACTAACCATCATGTGGGATAGTATGCGTGTTCTGCGTCGTATGCATCAGCCGAAGCTTAATAGACGTCAGCGACTGAGCGGCACGCGCTGGGTTGGACTGGTAAGAACATTCCTTTTTGAAGGAGGTAGCTAGGTCTGCTCACCGGCCGCCCTCGCAACATGCAGGAGTTCCTGGGGAGATGGCTCATGACCCCTGGGGGCATAGGTTTAGTCTGGCGTGCTTGACCTCTGTATTAAGCCTAGGTCGGGTTGCGGCGTATTGTTTGGCCGAGGCCGGGCATGACCCAAGAAAGTGTGTCCGGCCGGAGTTAATCGAGCGTGGTGGGTAAGTTGGTGCACCCCTGCAGGGAAGAAAACATCTATCGATAGCCTTTCCTACGGTAACGGACACTTGGAGTTGTATCCCGATCGATACAACTAGAACTGGATACTTGTGATGAGAACTGGATGCTGATGAGAATTGGATTGTGATGATAACTGGATAGTATGGCTCTGGGATTGCTTTCTCGCAGGGAGTCGAGAAAGGATCTCTGACCGAGGTTGATAACACTACTACTACTTTACTTTATGCTACTCTACTCCCTCCTGTTGCTGCAAGATGGTGGTTTCCAGAAGATGATATTCTTCGATAGGCTAGGCTTTCCCCTTCCATTCTTGCATTCTGCAGTTTAGTCCACAGATGCAACCCTTTCCTTTGATACAGATGCATACTTAGTTTAGATCTGATGTAAGTCTTGCGAGTACTTTGGATGAGTACTCACGGTTTCTTTGCTACTTCATTTTCCCCCATACCCGATTGTTGCGACTAGATGACGGATCCCAGGAGCCAGACGACACCACTGATGACTACTATTACCCGGAGGATGCCTTCTACTACGAGACGACCGCTGACGACTTGGAGTAGTTAGGAGGCTCCCAGGCAGGAGGCCTTGCCTTTTCGATCGTTGTTGCTTTTGTGCTAGCCTTCTTAAGGCAATCTTGTTTAACTCATGACTATTCTCAGTTATTGTTGCTTCCGCTGACTCTTGTGTTTTCAAGCTTATGTATTCGAGCCTTCGAGGCCCCTGGCTTGTAATATAAAGCTTGTATTATTTTAATTTGTGTCTAGAGTTGTGTTGTGATATCCTCCCGTGAGTCCTTGATCTTGATCGTACACATTTGCGTGTATGATTAGTGTACAATTGAATCGAGGGCGTCACAAGTTGGTATCAGAGCCGACTGCCTGTAGGTAGCCCCCTTTCCAACTCCTTGGCCAAAGTTGAGTCTACTCATCCAAAACTGTTTTACTAACTTGGTTGTGTGGCTTACCGGCCCATGTTGCCATTGGGTGGTATTAGGATCTTTTATTCCTTGTCTATGCTCTGGGACTCCGATCTCTCTTCTATTCGGGTTAAACATTTTACGAACGTTGACATTAGGTTCTCGTACCCACTTCCTCCTGGAGAGCCCCGACATTACCGGTGATCGCTTGCTGCACCAGAAGATTATGAAGATACTCTTTGATGTTTCCCCGAAACCCTTGTGCCCCAGCCTTTGCAATTCCCTACCACCGATATATTCTTATGAATAACTTCACACTGTTGCCATTCGTACATTCATTCCAAGTTACTCTGGTTATTACAAGATGCCTTGAAATACTCAGCTCACTGCCTTGCAGTTCATACCGCTTGAAATCCCTTACGGATAATTCCTCACACTTACCGAGAATTTGTTTATTCCCAGTTGTTCATGCGTTTCACTAATGTCTTCGAAATGCTTTTCAATCTTCCGAAAATCCTCAGCAACCTATTGCTCTGGTGTGTTTTACCTGCTTGCATTTTGGTTATTTCCATATGTATAGCAATATTCATTAAAAATCCTTTGTAGTTGTCATTCTGAGCCTTTGATTCAACATGTGTGCAACTACTTGAAGTCTTCAATTGATCCTTAAAAATTTTACTTTTGGCTCAGACGATATTTTAAACAGGAGCTGGTTCTCGGCAAATCAAACCTTGGTTGATTGCCATTCTAATTCTATTCAAGTTGCCCATCATTTGATCAGACGCTTCTGATCCTTCATTTTGGAAATCATAATTCCGTTGTTAATTAAACTTTGAGTTAGTCAGATGTTTCTATAATCTCATCTCCTTGCATTCTTTCTTCATCTGATTGGTTACCGATACTGACTTCTACTCTGTCGTGAATCGCCAGATCCATTGTTGGGTTGTTATCCGACAGTGGCCTTCACATCCAAAAATCTTGTTAGTTTTTCCCTAGTACATAATACCTTCGATAAATTGTATCACCTGCTTTGACTTCGATACTCTGCTTTCGAACTCATATCTCTTGCTTGGTTGGTGGTTGTATAGATTCATAAAAATGCCTTGATGGGTTGAAGTTATGCCTACCATAATTCGTGTGAACCCGAGAGTTCTCACGGGTCATACTCTACTGGTGTTACGCCGGATAAAAAATTTCTACACTACAAATTCGTCAAAAGCAAGAAGTAAATGAGAGGTTATGCATTGAAGAAGTGGGAGTCGACCTTGAACTTCATGTTCATGCCCATAGGCATGATGTAGATCTTATCATGGAAGATTCTCTTATAATCAAATGTTCCCTTGGTATAAGCTCATCTTGCATCTTTAAATTGATTCTTTGCAATCGTGGTTCCGAACATATTTTCTCCTTGATTCCATTTCCCGGACAAGTTAAAATACTTGTCTTCTGCAGATCATTTCATCTGTCCAACCTCTGTTTTGATCTACCTTGAGTATTGCCCCCTGTTCTCTCGAGGATATTGTGTCTTTGCACTACCTCTTGTGAATTCTCGTTGGAATGATACTCCCATCGCATCATTCCTATCCTGATCAGCTATATCATTATCAAGCAAATTTTTATTTGTGCTACCCGGTACTTCTTCCCGGAGAAACTTCCAATGACGAGCTAAGCTTACGTCGATCTTCTTCATCTTATCATTTCACCTCAAACAACAAGCTTGATTTCGAGCTTGTGTCGTATCTGTGGTTCCAATAGCCTTTCGCTTCATCCTTCCTGTTGCTTGATGGCATCGCTCCTCGATGGCATCTTCATAGAGCCTCTCAACAAAGGCATCGTGATCAGCATCAACATATTGACTTCTGTTGAAATGAGAATTGAATTCATGGTGAGAAATACCATCCTTGACCTATGATGAATTGAGTTATCATCGACTACCCCCTTGTCTTCTTTCCAACACATGATTGATCATGTCTTGGTTATAACTTGGAATCCTTGCTATTCCTGCAATTGTTCTTTGAGTATTTCTTGTGATCTTCAACTCCAACCCCTACTGGGAACACAATGTTAATGCTACCTCGAAGCATGACTGAGGTATTCCGGATATCAACAAGAACATTGGAAGCATATTGTCGGATGTTTCTTGATCTATTATACAAACATCGTTGTATGCATAATATCATGATTCTTCCCTCGCCCCCTTTATGTAAATGCTTTTGAACTTGATGTTATACCATGTATATCCCGCTCCGCTTCCCCTTGGGAAGGATATACTCCCAATTCTGGTGTGTAAACACATTTTCCTTTCCATTGGTCTGATTAATCCGATAATTTCATTTTCCTTCCCATTGGTTTGTTTAACCTTCTTGTGATCTATATGATATAAGAAGAAATAATTCCCTGCTTATTAAACACCCCGATGTACAACCTTGTCAGTGAGACCCTGTTACTATTGTTGATGACATTCCGGTAGCCACCGATGGACAAGAACTTTGCCTATTGGTCTGCCTCGCCATGCAAGCAGGAAAATGGTTCTCTTCGTCCCTCGCCCTTGGTACCAACGTTGTTGTCAACATAATTGCTAGCCCATCCTCTAATTTGCCTTGCTATCATGACCGTGCAAAATGATTAGCGCCTTCCTGCTATTAACCCACATGGTGAGCCCATAACCCACAGTTCCACAGGATCGAAACCTGACTCTCCTGTACATCCCTGTCTTCCAAAATTGTTCCTCACGCTTGGCTTCGTATGTAATTCACGAGCCACCTTCCTAGTGATCTATTCTGGTATCAGATGCAATACTTTTCCCATTGCTCTGAACCCCATTCACTCTCTATTTCAAGCAACGAACGATTGCCTACCTGCTTAAATCTTCTTATTGCACCTTCTTACCTTGCTCTCCATAACTTTCTTGAATTCCAACTCGAGAGATACCTCTATGCCACGTTCATTGAGATAGCCCCCAGGTACCTATCTTGTGTTGAGCTTCGTCCTTCCCGAGTCTTTCCCCCTTACTCCACCCTTTAAATCTCGGGATGAGATTTCTTGTGGTGGAGGAGAATTGTGACGCCCGGATAATTAAACTACAGTAATTCTCTGCTAATGATGGCATGTCATCACATTACTGGTGCTAATCCTCGCTTGATCCAAATCTTAGTTCAAACTCAAATTCAAATAAAGTCAAAAATTCAAATTTGTCCAACATGAAAACTAAAATGTTCAATGTGTGGCAAATAATCCATGGATATTTTTCATGTTGGAACCAACCTCTTTTGGTTTCCCAAAGTGCCCCTAGAAATTATTTAGTGGTCCAGCAGCAATTTAAATTGTCCTTTTCAATTTCTAAAAATGGTTAGACAACTCCTTTTTGCCTCAAGCTTGTTGTGACTCCTACAAATAATGCGTTTGATTTATGAGACAAGTCTCATATCTAACAAAACTCTTTTACTCTTGCAGTTAATTAGAAAACAGTAGTTAAAATCGAAAACAGTAAATAAAATCTAAATAAAAAGAGAAGGGCCTACTCTACTTGGCACTTTGGCCCAACTAGCCAAATGGCCGGCCCAGCCCACCTCCCCTCTCCTTCATCCTGCTACAGGGAGATAGGGGGTCATGGCGCCCATCCGCCGGCCATGTCGTGCGTGGCGGCCATCCCCCACCTCCCCGATGGCTACAAGGGCACCCCAAGCCCCTCCCCTCTCCCTCGGTCGAACCCTAGCCGCCACTTTTTTCCCCTCGCGTCGTTGCTCGCTCCCCTGCATACACCCGAAGCTAATGTCGCCGCGCCATCGTCACCATCGCAGCCAACGTCGTTACCTACGCGCGGGAGGACGTCCAGGAGGACCGTGACCGCCGGCTTCGCTCGTCCCGGGCATCAGCTCAAGCCGGGGTGGCTCGTACGCTTGCCATTGCGGACTTCTTCATCGCGTACATCGTCGGCCGCTGTCGTCGATTGCCTCGTCTTCGATCCACCTCTGGCCTCCCCGTCGTTTCCGTTGGAACCGTTGTGAGCTCCTCTTCCAAAACCCCCTCTCCTCTCTCGATTTCGTCGCGGTAGCCGCTGTCCCCGAGCTCGTCCGAGCTGCCGCGTACATGCGTGCGTGCTGCGGCTGCTTCTATGCGCGCGCGTCGGCCTCGCCGTGGTCTAGTGCTACTTCGCCTGCTACTGCTCCAACCCTGCCCCGTACGACGCTCGCCGACCCGCCACACGCGCATCACCACACCCTCACGCACCGGCCCCTGCCCTTGCTCGTGCCCGTAGTCGCCGCGACCGCGCCACCCACGCCCAACGCCCCTACCTCTGCTGCTGCTCACGCCGCGGCTTGCTGCTCGCCTGAGCTCCTGCGCCCGCCCGCCGCACGCACCACACGCGCTGGGTGCCCGTGCTGCTCGTTGCAGCTCCGCCTGCTGTACTACTTGCTGTTGCCGTTGGGCGATGCTCTGCTGCCCACCGCTGCGTCTGGCCCCGACCGGCCTTGCCGTGCAGCCCCGCTCCCCGCGCCCACACCCTGCGCCAACCCTGCCTGTCCCTGCGTTGTGCGCGCCAACTGCCGTCCGCTAGCATGCTCCTCTGCCGCGTTGCTACTTCCGCTGCTGCAGTTACTGCTTGCGTCGCTGCTTGCTGTATTGCTGCTAACACTGTAGATGTAGTTAGCTTTGCAAAATATACATTTACTAACCTCCTAGACAGCCTCTAAACAGCGGTTAAACAACTGTCAACAGGGCTAAGAAAAATATGAGTAGAATGTATACTTGATAAACTTTATTTTATCCCACTGGACCAAATCCTTTCGATGCATGGTGTAAATACTACAACAATCAAAAAAAATGTTATCTTGTGTTAACAAAACAATAGATTTGACTCCTAGCATTGTGTGTGTTGCGTGCTTTGTGTGGTGTGTGTGTGTGTGGCCGGCTTGGCCACGGCCCACGGCCGTGTGTGGCCGGCCCTTGTGTTAATTAGGACTAATTTAGTTTAGGATTAAAGGTAGTGCTAAGTTAGTCTAATAGACGGTGGCACGTGGATCTACAGTTAGTTTGAATAAAATCAGCTTTATAAAAAAATGTCTAAGTCAATGACATATAGGACCCTCCTGCACTGTTCACTTTTGACCAAGTCAACATGAACTATGTTGACTTTGACTGACCCCACTTGTCATGCACCCTGGCTGGTTACACTCTGTGTACCCATATCATTTTATTCTTTTATTTCAAAATAATATTAATTTCAGAAAATGATTAAAACTTTGGAAAAGCATAGAAAATTAACTGTAACTCGCATGAAAAAACTTTGTACATGAAAGTTGCTCAGAACGACGAGACGAATCCGGATATGCAGCCCGTTAGTCCGCCACACATCCCTATCATAGAGAACACGCAACTTTCCACCTCCGGTCACCTGTCTGACACAGGTCCGGAACCGGGAAAACATTCCCGGCTGTTTTCCCCCTTCACCTTTATCGTGTAGCCATACGTTAGGTCACAATCGGCACATCTTATTGCCATGTTATGCTTTGTGGTGCTATGTTGCTTTATATTTACTGTTTCTTCTCCCTCTTCTCTCCGGTAGACCCCGAGACCGATGCTGCCATTGTGATCAGCTACGTCGACGGCGACCCCTCCTTGCCAGAGAAACCAGGCAAGCCCCCCTTTGATCATCCCGATATCGCCCATTTCCTTTCTCTCATGCTTGCATTAGATTTTGCTATTGTAATTGTTTGCTCCTATTCTGATGCATAACCTTCCTTTGTATCTGCTTTTGTACCTTAATTGTTTATCCTAAACTGCTTAGTATAGGTTGGTTAGTGATCTATCAATGACCCCCA